>NW_024061212.1:110000-173049 GCF_016432855.1 Salvelinus namaycush | reverse complement strand
TCTGTTGGACTCAGTAGACACGCCAAGACACGCAAACACTTCTGTTGGACTCAGTAGACACGCCAAAAACACTTCTGTTGGACTCAATAGACACGCCAAAAACACTTCTGTTGGACTCAATAGATACGCCAGAAACACTTCTGTTGTACTCAGTAGACACGCCAAACCATTTCTGTTGTACTCAGGAGACACGCCAAAAACACTTCTGTTGGACTCAGTAGACACGCCAAAAACACTTCTGTTGTACTCAGTAAACACGCCAAAAACATTTCTGTTGGACTCAGTAGACACGCCAAAAACATTTCTGTTGGACTCAGTAGACACGCCAAAAACACTTCTGTTGGACTCAGTAAACACGCCAAAAACATTTCTGTTGGACTCAATAAACACGCCAAAAACACTTCTGTTGGACTCAATAAACACACCAAAAACACTTCTGTTGTACTCAGTAGACATGCCAAAAACACTTCTGTTGGACTCAATAAACATGACAAAAGCACTTCTGTTGGACTCAATAAACACGACAAAAACACTTCTGTTGGACTCAGTAGACACGCCAAAAACATTTCTGTTGTACTCAGGAGACATGCCAAAAACACTTCTGTTGGACTCAGTAGACACGCCAAAAACACTTCTGTTGGACTCAGTAGACACGCCAAAAACACTTCTGTTGGACTCAATAAACATGACAAATACACTTCTATTGTACTCAGTAGACACGCCAAAAACACTTCTGTTGGACTCAATAAACATGACAAATACACTTCTATTGTACTCAGTAGACACGCCAAAAACACTTCTGTTGGACTCAATAAACATGACAAAAACACTTCTGTTGGACTCAATAAACATGACAAATACACTTCTGTTGTACTCAGTAGACACGCCAAAAACACTTCTGTTGGACTCAATAGACACGCCAAAAACATTTCTGTTGTACTCAGTAGACACGCCAAATACACTTCTGTTGTACTCAGTAGACACGCCAAAAACACTTCTGTTGGACTCAATAAACATGACAAATACACTTCTATTGTACTCAGTAGACACGCCAAAAACACTTCTGTTGGACTCAGTAGACACGCCAAAAACATTTCTGTTGGACTCAATAAACACGCCAAAAACATTTCTGTTGAACTCAATAAACACGCCAAAAACACTTCTGTTGTACTCAGTAGACACGCCAAAAACACTTCTGTTGGACTCAATAAACATGACAAAAGCACCTCTGTTGGACTCAATAAACACGACAAAAACACTTCTGTTGGACTCAGTAAACACGCCAAAAACACTTCTGTTGTACTCAGTAAACATGACAAATACACTTCTGTTGGACTCAATAGATACGCCAGAAACACTTCTGTTGGACTCAGTAGACATGCCAAAAACACTTCTGTTGGACTCAGTAGACACGCCAAAAACACTTCTGTTGGACTCAGTAGACACGCCAAAAACACTTCTGTTGGACTCAGTAAACACGCCAAAAACATTTCTGTTGGACTCAATAAACACGCCAAAAACACTTCTGTTGGACTCAATAAACACACCAAAAACACTTCTGTTGTACTCAGTAGACATGCCAAAAACACTTCTGTTGGACTCAATAAACATGACAAAAGCACTTCTGTTGGACTCAATAAACACGACAAAAACACTTCTGTTGGACTCAGTAGACACGCCAAAAACATTTCTGTTGTACTCAGGAGACATGCCAAAAACACTTCTGTTGGACTCAGTAGACACGCCAAAAACACTTCTGTTGGACTCAATAAACATGACAAATACACTTCTATTGTACTCAGTAGACACGCCAAAAACACTTCTGTTGGACTCAATAAACATGACAAATACACTTCTATTGTACTCAGTAGACACGCCAAAAACATTTCTGTTGTACTCAGTAAACATGACAAAAACACTTCTGTTGGACTCAATAAACATGACAAATACACTTCTGTTGGACTCAGTAAACACGACAAAAACACTTCTGTTGGACTCAATAAACATGACAAATACACTTCTGTTGGACTCAGTAGACACGCCAAAAACACTTCTGTTGGACTCAATAAACATGACAAAAACATTTCTGTTGGACTCAATAAACATGACAAAAACATTTCTGTTGGACTCAATAAACATGACAAAAACATTTCTGTTGGACTCAATAAACATGACAAAAACATTTCTGTTGGACTCAATAAACATGACAAATACACTTCTATTGTACTCAGTAGACACGCCAAAAACACTTCTGTTGGACTCAATAAACATGACAAAAACACTTCTGTTGGACTCAATAAACATGACAAATACACTTCTGTTGTACTCAGTAGACACGCCAAAAACATTTCTGTTGGACTCAATAAACACGCCAAAAACATTTCTGTTGAACTCAATAAACACGCCAAAAACACTTCTGTTGTACTCAGTAGACACGCCAAAAACACTTCTGTTGGACTCAATAAACATGACAAAAGCACCTCTGTTGGACTCAATAAACACGACAAAAACACTTCTGTTGGACTCAGTAAACACGCCAAAAACACTTCTGTTGTACTCAGTAAACACGCCAAAAACACTTCTGTTGTACTCAATAGATACGCCAGAAACACTTCTGTTGGACTCAGTAGACATGCCAAAAACACTTCTGTTGGACTCAGTAGACACGCCAAAAACACTTCTGTTGGACTCAGTAGACACGCCAAAAACACTTCTGTTGGACTCAATAGACACGCCAAAAACACTTCTGTTGGACTCAATAGATACGCCAGAAACACTTCTGTTGTACTCAGTAGACACGCCAAAACCATTTCTGTTGTACTCAGGAGACACGCCAAAAACACTTCTGTTGGACTCAGTAGACACGCCAAAAACACTTCTGTTGTACTCAGTAAACACGCCAAAAACATTTCTGTTGGACTCAGTAGACACGCCAAAAACATTTCTGTTGGACTCAGTAGACACGCCAAAAACACTTCTGTTGGACTCAGTAAACACGCCAAAAACATTTCTGTTGGACTCAATAAACACGCCAAAAACACTTCTGTTGGACTCAATAAACACACCAAAAACACTTCTGTTGTACTCAGTAGACATGCCAAAAACACTTCTGTTGGACTCAATAAACATGACAAAAGCACTTCTGTTGGACTCAATAAACACGACAAAAACACTTCTGTTGGACTCAGTAGACACGCCAAAAACATTTCTGTTGTACTCAGGAGACATGCCAAAAACACTTCTGTTGGACTCAGTAGACACGCCAAAAACATTTCTGTTGGACTCAATAGACACGCCAAAAACATTTCTGTTGGACTCAATAAACATGACAAATACACTTCTATTGTACTCAGTAGACACGCCAAAAACACTTCTGTTGGACTCAATAAACATGACAAATACACTTCTATTGTACTCAGTAGACACGCCAAAAACACTTCTGTTGGACTCAATAAACATGACAAAAACACTTCTGTTGGACTCAATAAACATGACAAATACACTTCTGTTGTACTCAGTAGACACGCCAAAAACACTTCTGTTGGACTCAATAGACACGCCAAAAACATTTCTGTTGTACTCAGTAGACACGCCAAATACACTTCTGTTGTACTCAGTAGACACGCCAAAAACACTTCTGTTGGACTCAATAAACATGACAAATACACTTCTATTGTACTCAGTAGACACGCCAAAAACACTTCTGTTGGACTCAGTAGACACGCCAAAAACATTTCTGTTGGACTCAATAAACACGCCAAAAACATTTCTGTTGAACTCAATAAACACGCCAAAAACACTTCTGTTGTACTCAGTAGACACGCCAAAAACACTTCTGTTGGACTCAATAAACATGACAAAAGCACCTCTGTTGGACTCAATAAACACGACAAAAACACTTCTGTTGGACTCAATAAACATGACAAAAGCACCTCTGTTGGACTCAATAAACACGACAAAAACACTTCTGTTGGACTCAATAAACATGACAAAAGCACCTCTGTTGGACTCAATAAACACGACAAAAACACTTCTGTTGGACTCAGTAAACACGACAAAAACACTTCTGTTGGACTCAATAAACATGACAAATACACTTCTGTTGGACTCAGTAGACGCGCCAAAAACACTTCTGTTGTACTCAGTAGACACGCCAAAAACATTTCTGTTGGACTCAGGAGACACGCCAAAAACACTTCTGTTGGACTCAGTAGACACGCCAAAAACACTTCTGTTGGACTCAATAAACATGACAAATACACTTCTATTGTACTCAGTAGACACGCCAAAAACACTTCTGTTGGACTCAATAAACATGACAAAAACACTTCTGTTGGACTCAATAAACATGACAAATACACTTCTGTTGTACTCAGTAGACACGCCAAAAACACTTCTGTTGGACTCAATAGACACGCCAAAAACATTTCTGATGTACTCAGTAGACACGACAAATACACTTCTATTGTACTCAGTAGACACGCCAAAAACACTTCTGTTGGACTCAGTAGACACGCCAAAAACATTTCTGTTGGACTCAATAAACACGCCAAAAACATTTCTGTTGAACTCAATAAACACGCCAAAAACACTTCTGTTGGACTCAATAAACATGACAAATACACTTCTGTTGTACTCAGTAGACACGCCAAAAACACTTCTGTTGGACTCAGTAGACACGCCAAAAACACTTCTGTTGTACTCAGTAAACATGCCAAAAACACTTCTGTTGGACTCAATAAACATGACAAATACACTTCTGTTGTACTCAGTAGACACGCCAAAAACACTTCTGTTGTACTCAGTAGACACGCCAAAAACACTTCTGTTGGACTCAATAAACACGCCAAATACACTTCTGTTGGACTCAATAAACATGACAAATACACTTCTATTGGACTCAATAAACATGACAAATACACTTCTGTTGTACTCAGTAGACACGCCAAAAACACTTCTGTTGTACTCAATAAACATGACAAATACACTTCTGTTGTACTCAGTAGACACGCCAAAAGCACTTCTGTTGGACTCAATAAACACGCCAAAAACACTTCTGTTGGACTCAGTAGACACGCCAAAAACACTTCTGTTGGACTCAATAAACACGCCAAAAACACTTCTGTTGGACTCAGTAGACACGCCAAAAACATTTCTGTTGGACTCAATAAACATGACAAATACACTTCTGTTGGACTCAGTAAACATGACAAATACACTTCTGTTGTACTCAGTAAACACGCCAAAAACACTTCTGTTGTACTCAGTAAACATGACAAATACACTTCTGTTGTACTCAATAGATACGCCAGAAACACTTCTGTTGGACTCAGTAGACATGCCAAAAACACTTCTGTTGGACTCAGTAGACACGCCAAAAACACTTCTGTTGGACTCAGTAGACACGCCAAAAACACTTCTGTTGGACTCAATAGACACGCCAAAAACACTTCTGTTGGACTCAATAGATACGCCAGAAACACTTCTGTTGTACTCAGTAGACACGCCAAAACCATTTCTGTTGTACTCAGGAGACACGCCAAAAACACTTCTGTTGGACTCAGTAGACACGCCAAAAACACTTCTGTTGTACTCAGTAAACACGCCAAAAACATTTCTGTTGGACTCAGTAGACACGCCAAAAACATTTCTGTTGGACTCAGTAGACACGCCAAAAACACTTCTGTTGGACTCAGTAAACACGCCAAAAACATTTCTGTTGGACTCAATAAACACGCCAAAAACACTTCTGTTGGACTCAATAAACACACCAAAAACACTTCTGTTGTACTCAGTAGACACGCCAGAAACACTTCTGTTGGACTCAATAAACATGACAAAAGCACTTCTGTTGGACTCAATAAACACGACAAAAACACTTCTGTTGGACTCAGTAGACACGCCAAAAACATTTCTGTTGTACTCAGGAGACATGCCAAAAACACTTCTGTTGGACTCAGTAGACACGCCAAAAACACTTCTGTTGGACTCAATAAACACACCAAAAACACTTCTGTTGTACTCAGTAGACATGCCAAAAACACTTCTGTTGGACTCAATAAACATGACAAAAGCACTTCTGTTGGACTCAATAAACACGACAAAAACACTTCTGTTGGACTCAGTAGACACGCCAAAAACATTTCTGTTGTACTCAGGAGACATGCCAAAAACACTTCTGTTGGACTCAGTAGACACGCCAAAAACACTTCTGTTGGACTCAGTAGACACGCCAAAAACACTTCTGTTGGACTCAATAAACATGACAAATACACTTCTATTGTACTCAGTAGACACGCCAAAAACACTTCTGTTGGACTCAATAAACATGACAAATACACTTCTATTGTACTCAGTAGACACGCCAAAAACACTTCTGTTGGACTCAATAAACATGACAAAAACACTTCTGTTGGACTCAATAAACATGACAAATACACTTCTGTTGTACTCAGTAGACACGCCAAAAACACTTCTGTTGGACTCAATAGACACGCCAAAAACATTTCTGTTGTACTCAGTAGACACGCCAAATACACTTCTGTTGTACTCAGTAGACACGCCAAAAACACTTCTGTTGGACTCAATAAACATGACAAATACACTTCTATTGTACTCAGTAGACACGCCAAAAACACTTCTGTTGGACTCAGTAGACACGCCAAAAACATTTCTGTTGGACTCAATAAACACGCCAAAAACATTTCTGTTGAACTCAATAAACACGCCAAAAACACTTCTGTTGTACTCAGTAGACACGCCAAAAACACTTCTGTTGGACTCAATAAACATGACAAAAGCACCTCTGTTGGACTCAATAAACACGACAAAAACACTTCTGTTGGACTCAATAAACATGACAAAAGCACCTCTGTTGGACTCAATAAACACGACAAAAACACTTCTGTTGGACTCAATAAACATGACAAAAGCACCTCTGTTGGACTCAATAAACACGACAAAAACACTTCTGTTGGACTCAATAAACATGACAAAAGCACCTCTGTTGGACTCAATAAACACGACAAAAACACTTCTGTTGGACTCAGTAGACGCGCCAAAAACACTTCTGTTGTACTCAGTAGACACGCCAAAAACATTTCTGTTGTACTCAGGAGACACGCCAAAAACACTTCTGTTGGACTCAGTAGACACGCCAAAAACACTTCTGTTGGACTCAATAAACATGACAAATACACTTCTATTGTACTCAGTAGACACGCCAAAAACACTTCTGTTGGACTCAATAAACATGACAAAAACACTTCTGTTGGACTCAATAAACATGACAAATACACTTCTGTTGTACTCAGTAGACACGCCAAAAACACTTCTGTTGGACTCAATAGACACGCCAAAAACATTTCTGATGTACTCAGTAGACACGACAAATACACTTCTATTGTACTCAGTAGACACGCCAAAAACACTTCTGTTGGACTCAGTAGACACGCCAAAAACATTTCTGTTGGACTCAATAAACACGCCAAAAACATTTCTGTTGAACTCAATAAACACGCCAAAAACACTTCTGTTGGACTCAATAAACATGACAAATACACTTCTGTTGTACTCAGTAGACACGCCAAAAACACTTCTGTTGGACTCAGTAGACACGCCAAAAACACTTCTGTTGTACTCAGTAAACATGCCAAAAACACTTCTGTTGGACTCAATAAACATGACAAATACACTTCTGTTGTACTCAGTAGACACGCCAAAAACATTTCTGTTGGACTCAGTAGACACGCCAAAAACACTTCTGTTGGACTCAGTAAACATGACAAATACACTTCTATTGTACTCAGTAAACACGCCAAAAACACTTCTGTTGGACTCAATAAACACGCCAAAAACATTTCTGTTGTACTCAGTAAACATGACAAAAACACTTCTGTTGGACTCAATAAACATGACAAATACACTTCTGTTGGACTCAGTAGACACGCCAAAAACACTTCTGTTGTACTCAATAAACATGACAAATACACTTCTGTTGTACTCAGTAGACACGCCAAAAGCACTTCTGTTGGACTCAATAAACACGCCAAAAACACTTCTGTTGGACTCAGTAGACACGCCAAACACATTTCTGTTGGACTCAGTAGACACGCCAAAAACACTTCTGTTGGACTCAATAAACATGACAAATACACTTCTGTTGGACTCAGTAAACATGACAAATACACTTCTGTTGGACTCAGTAAACATGACAAATACACTTCTGTTGTACTCAGTAAACACGCCAAAAACACTTCTGTTGTACTCAGTAAACATGACAAATACACTTCTGTTGGACTCAGTAGATACGCCAGAAACACTTCTGTTGGACTCAGTAGACACGCCAAAAACACTTCTGTTGTACTCAGTAGACACGCCAAAAACACTTCTGTTGGACTCAGTAGACACGCCAAAAACACTTCTGTTGGACTCAATAGACACGCCAAAAACACTTCTGTTGGACTCAGTAGATACGCCAAAAACACTTCTGTTGTACTTAGTAGACACGCCAAAACCATTTCTGTTGTACTCAGGAGACACGCCAAAAACACTTCTGTTGGACTCAGTAGACACGCCAAAAACACTTCTGTTGTACTCAGTAAACACGCCAAAAACATTTCTGTTGGACTCAGTAGACACGCCAAAAACATTTCTGTTGGACTCAGTAGACACGCCAAAAACACTTCTGTTGGACTCAGTAAACACGCCAAAAACATTTCTGTTGGACTCAATAAACACGCCAAAAACACTTCTGTTGGACTCAATAAACACACCAAAAACACTTCTGTTGTACTCAGTAGACACGCCAGAAACACTTCTGTTGGACTCAATAAACATGACAAAAGCACTTCTGTTGGACTCAATAAACACGACAAAAACACTTCTGTTGGACTCAGTAGACACGCCAAAAACATTTCTGTTGTACTCAGGAGACATGCCAAAAACACTTCTGTTGGACTCAGTAGACACGCCAAAAACACTTCTGTTGGACTCAATAAACATGACAAATACACTTCTATTGTACTCAGTAGACACGCCAAAAACACTTGTTAGAGCCGATTTGGGCATATTTTGTATAAAAGACTGAACATACTGAGCTCCATGTACATTTGTGTAAATATATTAAATATTAATGTATATGATGAAATATTAGGTACGTACCTTTATGATTTATTTACCGGATTGAGATATATTCATTTGTTATTAGTGTAACTCAGTTTTTGCCCCCCCCTCTTGCCCATTCATTGTACTGTGTTAATTGTGTTAGTATAAAGGCAGGAAGTTGGGCCTTCGGGGGGAGGAGTCCTTGCTAGATGCGGGAGCGGTATAGTTTTTTGACCATATAGACATACAGACATACATACAGAAATACAGACAGACAGACAGGTCATATTATATTATGTATTTGCATTTCAAGTAATCTCTGCTTTAAGTTGATTGGAGAATACCTTTTTGTTAGATAAGAAGAATAAACATTTTTTGTTGCACCATATCCCTGGATCTCATTGAATGTTTGGCCGTTTGGAAACGTTGAGTGTGGAGTGTATGCGTCCGAAACAACCCCGCTTCAGGCTTGGGCAGTGGCTATGGTAAAGAGGAAAGGAAGCCACAACATTCAAGTCAAAAAACTCCGTGAAGGATTACTACCGGAAGGAAATCTCCGGTTCGGACACACGCTGGATTTTGTTCTATTTGTAATTGCATTCGAACCATAAGGACAGCTCGCTTGGAAGGATTTGAACTCCTAGATTTCGCCAGCCGTGAGTAACCACTGCGAATGAATGAGCTGCCCTGTTCAATGCGATCGTTTGATCATGCATATTATGGAAGCGCAAATGTGCTTATAATTGGAATGTTTGATAAACTTGGGAATGGAATTCAAAATACAGCGCTGTGAAAACAATTAAGAAGTTTAAGTTTGGGGAACACAGATCCTATGCACAATGTAGCCTAATCATATATCTAATATTTGGCCTAACGTGGAAATGCAATGCATCAACGCAACGAATGCAACTTAAGGATCTAAAGATACTGCGTGTTAACTTCATTAAAGGGACAAAACCTCAACGGGATGAAATGTTTAAAACGCATCTAAAATGCCAAACTTGCACATGTGCAATTCAAAATGGGTCAATATGCTGAAATGGATGACTGTGTTTTTAAAGATTAAAGGAGGTCTAAAGGGGCATTACGTTTAAACAATCAAACCAACAACCGTGTCATTGTAAATTGAGTGAACTAAAAGTGAATGATGGAGGAGGAAATCCCAAATAAGACTCCACTGGAGAGGGCAGAGGAGCATCTAAATTCACTCTATGCAGCCCGGAGAGGCAAACTTGGAGTGTGTACACGCAAAATGAATGAAATAAAAGTCCTTCTTGTTGATGGAGGAAACATTGCAACTGTGAATGAGAGTCTTGAAGCATTTGATGCTGTGCTCAATGACTTTAAGAATGCTCATGAATCTGTGCTAGAGCTGGTCACAGAGGAGGAACAGGAACAGGAGAGCATTAACTATTATCAACCAAGAATGAGAACTTATGAACATTTCCTGAAAGAGGTGGAAATATGGAAAAAGGCTGAAGTTGAGCCACAAACGCTCATTGAACCACATGACAGCATTTCCAATGTGTCAAAAATATCAAGTAAAACTAAGTATTCTAAGACTGCTTCCTCAGTGTCCTCTGAACGCCTTAAAGCCGAGGCAGAACGAGCAGCTCTATTAGCTCGCCAAGCATCATTACAAGACAAGCATGCATTGGAACTGGAGAAAGCTCAACTGAATGTTAGGATGGAAAAAATGGCACTGGAAACGGACATAGCAGCATATAATGCCAAACTGAAGGTCCTGGAGAGTACTGAGTCAACTTCTCAATCCCATTCTGTGGCAGCCCATTTACTAAGCCAAGAAGATGGAATGAACTCTTATTTTGAGAAACAGGAACCAGAGGTCTATGTGGAACCTGAACCATCCCCTGTTGAGTTTGCTGCATTAGGTGCAGTTCCAAAGACCCCACTACAAAGAGTTTTACAACAACC
Organism: Salvelinus namaycush; assembly: GCF_016432855.1. NCBI lineage: Eukaryota > Metazoa > Chordata > Actinopteri > Salmoniformes > Salmonidae > Salvelinus > Salvelinus namaycush. Next base: position 162,009 of record NW_024061212.1, on the reverse strand, counting down.
GACCACAAAGCCATCAAACCCTATTCCGAAAACAGTCGTAAACCACACTCTTCAGCAGCCAACAGCAAGGTCTAGCAATCAACACAGAATCAACACTGCGGGTATCAGCCATAATACCAGCCATGATAACCTCTCTACTGTCATGCAAAGGCAGAATGAAATTGCTGACCTCCTTGTACTACAGCACAAACAAGCCACACTCCCTGTTAGGGAGATACCTATGTTTGACGGTGATCCTCTAAACTTTAGGCCATTCATGCGTGCATTTGAGCATGGTATAGAAGATAAGACAAGCAGTCACCAGGATAGGCTCTATTACCTGGAACAATACACCTCTGGTCAGCCCAAGGATCTGGTCCGTAGTTGTCTGCATATGGAAGCCAGAAGAGGCTATGCAGTAGCTAAGAGGTTGTTAAAGGAACACTTTGGCAATGAAATCAAAGTCACCACTGCTTACATGGAAAAGGCTTGGAACTGGACAAACATCAAACCCGATGATGGAAAGGGACTGGGTGGTTATGCACTCTATCTAAGAGGTTGCTGTAACGCTATGCAAGACCTACAGAACATGGAAGAGCTTAATCTTCCCTCCAACATAAAGCTGATCATGTCAAAACTTTCCTACAAACTAAGGGAAAAATGGAGGTCTATGGCATGTGATATTTTAGAGAGAAGTCACCTGAGGGCCCAGTTCAGTGACCTGGTAACGTTCATGGAAAAACAGGCCAAAATACTGCAGGATCCGTTGTATGGAGATATTCAAGATCCCCTGTACAACAAAAGGTTTTTAAAACCCAAAACAGAAGCTGACTTTAAACAGCAGTTCAAGTCCAAGAGTAGGGGAAGCAGCTTTGCCACTACAATAGCTGTAGTGGCAGATTGTGACTCTGAAAAACCTTTAAAAGAACAAACATTCAAAGTAAAGAGACCAGGCACCTACCCTTCTGATGCTCCCAGTATCTCATGTATATTTTGTGCTGGTGCGCATTTATTGGTCGACTGCCAACAGGTGAAGGCACAGCCACACGAATTCAAGGTTGAGTTTTTGAGATCAAAAGGCCTTTGTTTTGGCTGTTTGATGAGAGGACACTTAAGCAGAGAATGTAAAAGAAGGATGACCTGTCAGAGCTGTCAAAGAAAGCACCCCACTATCCTGCACATTGAGGGAAGAGAGAGATTTAGATCTCAAAAGGCAGATATGAGTGGTGTAGCAGTAAAGCGGGAGGAGACTGTCAGCAGTGCTCTTGTTTCACTGGAAGCTGGTGAAGATACCGGGGCCGGTACAGATTGTGCACTTGCAATTGTGCCAGTTCAAGTAAAGGTGGCAAATGGAAGCAAGTCTGTGTTAACCTATGCGTTTCTCGATTCTGGTAGCTCAGCAACATTTTGTACGGAGAGACTCATGAGGCAGTTGCAAGCTAAAGGCAGTGCGACTGAAATTCTGCTACGCACAATGGGGCAGGAGAGTCCTACCAAGAGCTTTGAGATATCTGGATTAGAGATTGGCAATGTGGAAGGCGACACATTTCTTGCATTACCAAAGGTCTACACCCAACATAAGATCCCAGTGACAAGAGAGAACATTCCCACTCAGAAAGATCTCAAAAGGTGGCCATACCTGAAAGAGGTTCAGTTGAAGGAGATTGATGCCGACGTCGAACTTCTGATTGGCGTAAATGCTCCAAAGGCAATGGAACCCTGGCAAATCATAAATAGCCAAGGCAACGGACCGTATGCAGTGAAAACCCTCTTTGGATGGGTGATGAATGGTCCTCTCAACAGTTGTACCATGGCAGAAGAATCTGGGCATCCTACGGTGATGGCCAATCGTATCTCAATGGCCGACCTGGGGGTTCTTCTTGTAAATCAGTACAACCATGACTTCCCTGAGAGAGAGTATGAAGAGAAAAGTGAGATGTCAGCTGAGGATCGTAGGTTTATGGAGATCGTATCAAGCTCCATAACCCTCAAAGACCATCACTACTACTTACCGTTGCCCTTTCGCAACAAAGATGTAGTCCTGCCAAACAACCGTGACATGGCAAAGCAGCGGGCTCTAAATATTATCAGGAAGTTCAAGAAGGACAAAGGTTACGCTGCAGAGTACAAAGGCTTCATGGAAGAGATGATAACAAAAGGTTACGCCGAGAAGGTACCACAAGAACAGCTCCTCAGAGAGAAAGGCAAGGTATGGTACATACCACACCATGGCGTTCACCATAAGCGCAAAGGAACGATACGAGTGGTGTTTGACTGTTCATCATCCTATAAAGGTACATCTCTTAACAGTGAACTCCTTCAAGGCCCTGACCTGGCAAACACGCTTATAGGAGTCTTGCTAAGATTTCGGCAAGAGCACATTGCCATGATGGCAGACATCGAAGGAATGTTCCATCAAGTATGTGTCCATGAAGATGACTTAGACTTCCTGCGATTCCTATGGTGGCCGGATGGTGATACTAACAAAAGATTGGAGGAGTACAGAATGACAGTACATCTTTTCGGTGCTATATCCTCTCCAAGTTGTGCAAACTTTGCACTGCGAAAGACTGCAGAAGACAACTGTGAGAGGTACGATGAAGAGGTGATTCAAACAGTCAAGTCCAACTTCTATGTTGATGACTGCCTCAAGTCAGTGGCCACAGAAGAACAAGCCATAGCTCTCACAAGAAACCTCAGGGATGTGTGCTCTCAAGGTGGGTTCAAATTGACCAAGTGGGTCAGCAACAGCCGCACTGTACTAGCTTCTATCCCTGATGAACACAAAGCCAAGCAGATAAAAGAACTGGACCTGGACAGAGAAAAGCTGCCTGTTGAAAGAGCACTTGGAATCCGATGGAACATTGAAAGGGATGTGTTTACCTTCCAGGTCACTGTCAAGAACAGACCCCTTACAAGAAGAGGTATTCTCTCAACTGTCAGCTCTATTTATGATCCATTAGGTTTCCTCGCCCCATTCGTATTAAAGGCAAAGCAAATTCTTCAAGTGCTCTGCAAGCTAAAGTGTGGATGGGACGAAGTTATCCCTGAAGAACACTCTATTTCATGGAAGAGATGGCTCTCAGAGCTGGACCAGCTCTCCAGATTCCAGATAGACAGGTGTATGATGCCTGAGAACTTTGGTCAAATCAAGACCGCACAGCTGCATCACTTCGGTGATGCAAGTGAACAAGGTTATGGCACGGCAAGCTACCTTAGGTTCACAAACGTTATGGAAAAGGTCCACATCGCATTCATACTGGGGAAATCAAGGGTGACTCCACTCAAGCAGATGACGATCCCCAGACTGGAACTTGCTGCAGCAACATTGGCAGTGCGAGTGGACAGGATGTTAAGGTTGGAGCTCCAGATTGAACTTGAGGAGTCAACTTTCTGGACAGACAGCCAGTCGGTGCTAAAATACATCCGCAACGATACCAAGAGATTCCATACTTTTGTGGCTAATAGGGTTGCTATGATCCGTGACCTATCGAAAGCAAAACAGTGGAGGTATTTAAACTCCAAACACAACCCAGCCGATGATGCCTCAAGAGGATTACATGTTGAAACTTTCCTGAACTCAAAGAGATGGCGCAAAGGACCAGAATTCCTGGAGAAAACAGAAACACAATGGCCGAAAGTCCCCGAGGAGCTTGGCTCCATCCCTCCAGATGATCCAGAGGTGAGAAAAGACGTCATCGTAAACAGTACATGTGTGGAAGAAAAGAGTCCGACCAGCAAACTGATTGAGTACTATTCAACATGGAACAGCTTGAAGAAAGCAGTTGCCTGGATGCTGAAACTGAAGAGACTTCTACTACAGTTAAGCCAGAAAAGGAAAGTTCTCACCCAAACTGATCCAGGATCAGATCAGAGTCTGACAAACTCACTGAAGGAACAAATTGACAAGTTCAAACTGACGTTTGGAAAAGAAAGTCTGTCTGTAGATGACCTAGATGAAGCAGAAAAGGTCATCATTCGATTTGAGCAACGACAGCACTTTAAACAAGAAATTGCACTAGTTGTAAAAGGAAAACAATGTGCCAAGAGAAGCGGCTCAATCTGTAAGCTTGATCCAATAGTTGACAATGGCATTCTGAGAGTAGGAGGAAGGTTAAGCAAAGCTGCTATGCCTACGGAACTAAAGAATCCTATGATCCTGCCCAAAGACTCCTACATCTCCAGACTGATCTTACTCCACATCCATGAGCAGGTTGGCCACTCTGGGAGAGGTCACATGCTTTCTAGACTTCGCCAGCGATATTGGATACCCTGTGCCAACTCCTTAGCAAGGAAGATCCTTAAGAGCTGTGTCTTCTGCAGGCGGATGCAAGCTAGAGCTGGGGAACAGAAGATGGCTGACCTTCCACAAGATCGGGTAGCACCTGATTTGCCGCCTTTCACCCATGTGGGCATAGATTACTTTGGCCCCATAGAGGTGAAGCGAGGCCGCGTTCATGTGAAGCGGTATGGTGTGATATTTACTTGCCTTGTGAGTCGAGCTGTCCATCTAGAAGTTGCTAGTTATCTGGATACTGATTCCTGCATCAATGCCCTGCGCAGGTTCATCTGTCGAAGGGGCCCAGTAACAAGTATCAGAACAGACAATGGCACCAACTTTGTTGGAACACACAGAGAGCTAGGAGAAGCTCTGAAAGAGCTGGATCACAACAAGATTCAAAATAAATTACTGAAGGAAGGAGTGACATGGTCATTCAACCCTCCCTCTGGAGCCCACCATGGGGGGGTATGGGAGAGGTTGATCCGACTGGTGAAAAAGATCCTCTATTCAGTCCTTAAAGAGCAAGTACTGGATGATGAGGCTTTGCAGACAGCCTTGTGTGAAGTTGAGGCGATTATGAACGACAGACCAATCACTACTGTAACAAATGACCCTAACGATCTAGAACCCCTGACTCCGAACCATCTGCTTCATCTGAAAGCAAAGCCAGTCCTGCCACCAGGACTATTCCAGAGAAGTGACCTATACTCACGAAGGAGATGGAAGCAAGTACAATATATCACTGACCTCTTCTGGAAGAGATGGATCAGGGAGTATCTTCCACTTATGCAGGAGCGGAACAAGTGGAACAAAACTAAGAGAAACTTCAGTCCTGGTGACCTTGTGGTCATCGTCGATGACACCGCCCCAAGGAACTCTTGGCTAATGGGGCGTGTGGTGAAGGCTTTGCCAGGGGCCAAAGGTCTTGTCCGGAGCGTCATGGTTAAGACTAAGACCAATATCTTACAGAGACCTATCAATAAACTCTGTCTGCTCCTTGAGGCGACGAAGTGAGACACACACACACACACACACAGTGCTCCATCTTTGAATCACGTGCACCTCTGATTCGTTGATGTCGTACTCTTACATTCTTTGATGTCATACATTTTTTGGACGTCAAACTCTTGACATTTTTTGGAAGTTGAACACCTTTACACTTCAACTCAGACTGAGATCTATGGACTATTTTCCTATATGGCACCTTGTATATTTGTATATAGCTATGAACTGTAATGGTGCTCTGGTATAGAATGTTTTTGTATTGGCTCTACGTTTGAATATTAAGTAATTGTTGTGCATTCAGTGCAGTCAACAATTAGGGGCCGGTATGTTAGAGCCGATTTGGGCATATTTTGTATAAAAGACTGAACATACTGAGCTCCATGTACATTTGTGTAAATATATTAAATATTAATGTATATGATGAAATATTAGGTACGTACCTTTATGATTTATTTACCGGATTGAGATATATTCATTTGTTATTAGTGTAACTCAGTTTTTGCCCCCCCCTCTTGCCCATTCATTGTACTGTGTTAATTGTGTTAGTATAAAGGCAGGAAGTTGGGCCTTCGGGGGGAGGAGTCCTTGCTAGATGCGGGAGCGGTATAGTTTTTTGACCATATAGACATACAGACATACATACAGAAATACAGACAGACAGACAGGTCATATTATATTATGTATTTGCATTTCAAGTAATCTCTGCTTTAAGTTGATTGGAGAATACCTTTTTGTTAGATAAGAAGAATAAACATTTTTTGTTGCACCATATCCCTGGATCTCATTGAATGTTTGGCCGTTTGGAAACGTTGAGTGTGGAGTGTATGCGTCCGAAACAACCCCGCTTCAGGCTTGGGCAGTGGCTATGGTAAAGAGGAAAGGAAGCCACAAAAACACTTCTGTTGGACTCAATAAACATGACAAATACACTTCTATTGTACTCAGTAGACACGCCAAAAACACTTCTGTTGGACTCAATAAACATGACAAAAACACTTCTGTTGGACTCAATAAACATGACAAATACACTTCTGTTGTACTCAGTAGACACGCCAAAAACACTTCTGTTGGACTCAATAGACACGCCAAAAACATTTCTGTTGTACTCAGTAGACACGCCAAATACACTTCTGTTGTACTCAGTAGACACGCCAAAAACACTTCTGTTGGACTCAATAAACATGACAAAAACACTTCTGTTGGACTCAATAAACATGACAAATACACTTCTGTTGTACTCAGTAGACACGCCAAAAACACTTCTGTTGGACTCAATAGACACGCCAAAAACATTTCTGTTGTACTCAGTAGACACGACAAATACACTTCTATTGTACTCAGTAGACACGCCAAAAACACTTCTGTTGGACTCAGTAGACACGCCAAAAACATTTCTGTTGGACTCAATAAACACGCCAAAAACATTTCTGTTGAACTCAATAAACACGCCAAAAACACTTCTGTTGGACTCGATAAACATGACAAATACACTTCTGTTGTACTCAGTAGACACGCCAAAAACACTTCTGTTGGACTCAGTAGACACGCCAAAAACACTTCTGTTGTACTCAGTAAACATGCCAAAAACACTTCTGTTGGACTCAATAAACATGACAAATACACTTCTGTTGTACTCAGTAGACACGCCAAAAACACTTCTGTTGGACTCAGTAGACACGCCAAAAACACTTCTGTTGTACTCAGTAAACATGACAAATACACTTCTGTTGTACTCAATAAACACGCCAAAAACACTTCTGTTGTACTCAGTAAACATGACAAATACACTTCTGTTGTACTCAATAAACATGACAAATACACTTCTGTTGGACTCAATAAACATGACAAATACACTTCTGTTGTACTCAGTAGACACGCCAAAAACACTTCTGTTGTACTCAATAAACATGACAAATACACTTCTGTTGTACTCAGTAGACACGCCAAAAGCACTTCTGTTGGACTCAATAAACACGCCAAAAACACTTCTGTTGTACTCAGTAGACACGCCAAAAACACTTCTGTTGGACTCAATAAACACGCCAAAAACACTTCTGTTGGACTCAGTAGACACGCCAAAAACACTTCTGTTGGACTCAGTAAACATGACAAATACACTTCTGTTGGACTCAGTAAACACGCCAAAAACACTTCTGTTGTACTCAGTAAACACGCCAAAAACACTTCTATTGTACTCAGTAAACATGACAAATACACTTCTGTTGGACTCAATAGATACGCCAGAAACACTTCTGTTGGACTCAGCAGACATGCCAAAAACACTTCTGTTGGACTCAGTAGACACGCCAAAAACACTTCTGTTGGACTCAGTAGACACGCCAAAAACACTTCTGTTGGACTCAATAGACACGCCAAAAACATTTCTGTTGAACTCAATAAACACGCCAAAAACACTTCTGTTGTACTCAGGAGACACGCCAAAAACACTTCTGTTGGACTCAATAAACATGACAAAAACATTTCTGTTGGACTCAATAAACATGACAAAAACACTTCTGTTGGACTCAGTAGACGCGCCAAAAACACTTCTGTTGTACTCAGTAGACACGCCAAAAACATTTCTGTTGTACTCAGGAGACACGCCAAAAACACTTCTGTTGGACTCAATAAACATGACAAAAACATTTCTGTTGGACTCAATAAACATGACAAAAACACTTCTGTTGTACTCAGTAGACACGCCAAAAACACTTCTGTTGGACTCAATAGACACGCCAAAAACATTTCTGTTGTACTCAGTAGACACGACAAATACACTTCTATTGTACTCAGTAGACACGCCAAAAACACTTTTGTTGGACTCAGTAGACACGCCAAAAACATTTCTGTTGGACTCAATAAACACGCCAAAAACATTTCTGTTGAACTCAATAAACACGCCAAAAACACTTCTGTTGGACTCAATAAACATGACAAATACACTTCTGTTGTACTCAGTAGACACTCCAAAAACACTTCTGTTGGACTCAGTAGACACGCCAAAAACACTTCTGTTGTACTCAGTAAACATGCCAAAAACACTTCTGTTGGACTCAATAAACATGACAAATACACTTCTGTTGTACTCAGTAGACACGCCAAAAACACTTCTGTTGTACTCAGTAAACACGCCAAAAACACTTCTGTTGTACTCAGTAAACATGACAAATACACTTCTGTTGTACTCAGTAGACACGCCAAAAACACTTCTGTTGTACTCAATAAACATGACAAATACACTTCTGTTGTACTCAGTAGACACGCCAAAAGCACTTCTGTTGGACTCAATAAACACGCCAAAAACACTTCTGTTGGACTCAGTAAACACGCCAAAAACACTTCTGTTGGACTCAATAAACACGCCAAAAACATTTCTGTTGGACTCAGTAGACACGCCAAAAACACTTCTGTTGGACTCAGTAAACATGACAAATACACTTCTGTTGTACTCAGTAAACACGCCAAAAACACTTCTGTTGTACTCAGTAAACATGACAAATACACTTCTGTTGTACTCAATAAACACGCCAAAAACACTTCTGTTGTACTCAGTAAACATGACAAATACACTTCTGTTGTACTCAGTAGACACGCCAAAAACACTTCTGTTGGACTCAATAAACATGACAAAAACACTTCTGTTGGACTCAATAAACATGACAAATACACTTCTGTTGTACTCAGTAGACACGCCAAAAACACTTCTGTTGGACTCAATAGACACGCCAAAAACATTTCTGTTGTACTCAGTAGACACGACAAATACACTTCTATTGTACTCAGTAGACACGCCAAAAACACTTCTGTTGGACTCAGTAGACACGCCAAAAACATTTCTGTTGGACTCAATAAACACGCCAAAAACACTTCTGTTGGACTCAGTAGACACGCCAAAAACACTTCTGTTGTACTCAGTAAACATGCCAAAAACACTTCTGTTGGACTCAATAAACATGACAAATACACTTCTGTTGTACTCAGTAGACACGCCAAAAACACTTCTGTTGGACTCAGTAGACACGCCAAAAACACTTCTGTTGTACTCAGTAAACATGACAAATACACTTCTGTTGTACTCAGTAGACACGCCAAAAACACTTCTGTTGGACTCAATAAACACGCCAAAAACACTTCTGTTGGACTCAATAAACATGACAAATACACTTCTATTGGACTCAATAAACATGACAAATACACTTCTGTTGTACTCAGTAGACACGCCAAAAACACTTCTGTTGTACTCAATAAACATGACAAATACACTTCTGTTGTACTCAGTAGACACGCCAAAAGCACTTCTGTTGGACTCAATAAACACGCCAAAAACACTTCTGTTGGACTCAGTAGACACGCCAAAAACACTTCTGTTGGACTCAATAAACACGCCAAAAACACTTCTGTTGGACTCAGTAGACACGCCAAAAACACTTCTGTTGGACTCAGTAAACATGACAAATACACTTCTGTTGGACTCAGTAAACACGCCAAAAACACTTCTGTTGTACTCAGTAAACACGCCAAAAACACTTCTGTTGTACTCAGTAAACATGACAAATACACTTCTGTTGGACTCAATAGATACGCCAGAAACACTTCTGTTGGACTCAATAGATACGCCAAAAACACTTCTGTTGGACTCAATAGACACGCCAGAAACACTTCTGTTGTACTCAGTAGACACGCCAAAACCATTTCTGTTGTACTCAGGAGACACGCCAAAAACACTTCTGTTGGACTCAGTAGACACGCCAAAAACACTTCTGTTGTACTCAGTAAACACGCCAAAAACATTTCTGTTGGACTCAGTAGACACGCCAAAAACACTTCTGTTGGACTCAGTAGACACGCCAAAAACATTTCTGTTGGACTCAGTAGACACGCCAAAAACACTTCTGTTGGACTCAGTAAACACGCCAAAAACATTTCTGTTGGACTCAATAAACACGCCAAAAACACTTCTGTTGGACTCAATAAACACACCAAAAACACTTCTGTTGTACTCAGTAGACATGCCAAAAACACTTCTGTTGGACTCAATAAACATGACAAAAGCACTTCTGTTGGACTCAATAAACACGACAAAAACACTTCTGTTGGACTCAGTAGACACGCCAAAAACATTTCTGTTGTACTCAGGAGACATGCCAAAAACACTTCTGTTGGACTCAGTAGACACGCCAAAAACACTTCTGTTGGACTCAATAAACATGACAAATACACTTCTATTGTACTCAGTAGACACGCCAAAAACACTTCTGTTGGACTCAATAAACATGACAAATACACTTCTATTGTACTCAGTAGACACGCCAAAAACACTTCTGTTGGACTCAGTAGACACGCCAAAAACACTTCTGTTGTACTCAGTAAACATGCCAAAAACACTTCTGTTGGACTCAATAAACATGACAAATACACTTCTGTTGTACTCAGTAGACACGCCAAAAACACTTCTGTTGGACTCAGTAGACACGCCAAAAACACTTCTGTTGTACTCAGTAAACATGACAAATACACTTCTGTTGTACTCAGTAGACACGCCAAAAACACTTCTGTTGGACTCAATAAACACGCCAAAAACACTTCTGTTGGACTCAATAAACATGACAAATACACTTCTATTGGACTCAATAAACATGACAAATACACTTCTGTTGTACTCAGTAGACACGCCAAAAACACTTCTGTTGTACTCAATAAACATGACAAATACACTTCTGTTGTACTCAGTAGACACGCCAAAAGCACTTCTGTTGGACTCAATAAACACGCCAAAAACACTTCTGTTGTACTCAGTAGACACGCCAAAAACACTTCTGTTGTACTCAGTAGACACGCCAAAAACACTTCTGTTGGACTCAGTAGACACGCCAAAAACACTTCTGTTGGACTCAATAGACACGCCAAAACCATTTATGTTGTACTCAGGAGACACGCCAAAAACACTTCTGTTGGACTCAGTAGACACGCCAAAAACACTTCTGTTGTACTCAGTAAACACGCCAAAAACATTTCTGTTGGACTCAGTAGACACGCCAAAAACATTTCTGTTGGACTCAGTAGACACGCCAAAAACACTTCTGTTGGACTCAGTAAACACGCCAAAAACATTTCTGTTGGACTCAATAAACATGACAAATACACTTCTATTGTACTCAGTAGACACGCCAAAAACACTTCTGTTGGACTCAATAAACATGACAAATACACTTCTATTGTACTCAGTAGACACGCCAAAAACACTTCTGTTGGACTCAATAAACACGCCAAAAACACTTCTGTTGGACTCAATAAACACACCAAAAACACTTCTGTTGTACTCAGTAGACATGCCAAAAACACTTCTGTTGGACTCAATAAACATGACAAAAGCACTTCTGTTGGACTCAATAAACACGACAAAAACACTTCTGTTGGACTCAGTAGACACGCCAAAAACACTTCTGTTGGACTCAGTAGACACGCCAAAAACACTTCTGTTGGACTCAATAAACATGACAAATACACTTCTATTGTACTCAGTAGACACGCCAAAAACACTTCTGTTGGACTCAATAAACATGACAAATACACTTCTATTGTACTCAGTAGACACGCCAAAAACACTTCTGTTGGACTCAATAAACATGACAAATACACTTCTATTGTACTCAGTAGACACGCCAAAAACACTTCTGTTGGACTCAGTAGACACGCCAAAAACATTTCTGTTGGACTCAATAAACACGCCAAAAACATTTCTGTTGGACTCAATAAACATGACAAATACACTTCTGTTGTACTCAGTAGACACGCCAAAAACACTTCTGTTGGACTCAGTAGACACGCCAAAAACACTTCTGTTGTACTCAGTAAACATGACAAATACACTTCTGTTGTACTCAGTAGACACGCCAAAAACACTTCTGTTGGACTCAATAAACACGCCAAAAACACTTCTGTTGTACTCAGTAAACATGACAAATACACTTCTGTTGTACTCAATAAACATGACAAATACACTTCTGTTGGACTCAGTAGACACGCCAAAAACACTTCTGTTGGACTCAATAGACACGCCAAAAACACTTCTGTTGTACTCAGTAGACACACCAAAAACACCTCTGTTGTACTCAGTAGACACGCCAAAAACACTTCTGTTGTACTCAGTAGACACGCCAAAAACACTTCTGTTGTACTCAATAAACATGACAAATACACTTCTGTTGTACTCAGTAGACACGCCAAAAGCACTTCTGTTGGACTCAATAAACACGCCAAAAACACTTCTGTTGGACTCAGTAGACACGCCAAAAACACTTCTGTTGGACTCAATAAACACGCCAAAAACACTTCTGTTGGACTCAGTAGACACGCCAAAAACACTTCTGTTGGACTCAGTAAACATGACAAATACATTTCTGTTGGACTCAGTAAACACGCCAAAAACACTTCTGTTGTACTCAGTAAACACGCCAAAAACACTTCTGTTGTACTCAGTAAACATGACAAATACACTTCTGTTGGACTCAGTAAACACGCCAAAAACATTTCTGTTGGACTCAATAAACACGCCAAAAACACTTCTGTTGTACTCAGTAGACACGCCAAAAACACTTCTGTTGGACTCAGTAGACACGCCAAAAACACTTCTGTTGTACTCAGTAGACACGCCAAAAACACTTCTGTTGGACTCAGTAGACACGCCAAAAACACTTCTGTTGGACTCAGTAGACACGCCAAAAACACTTCTGTTGGACTCAATAGATACGCCAGAAACACTTCTGTTGTACTCAGTAGACACGCCAAAAACATTTCTGTTGTACTCAGGAGACACGCCAAAAACACTTCTGTTGGACTCAGTAGACACGCCAAAAACACTTCTGTTGGACTCAGTAGACACGCCAAAAACATTTCTGTTGTACTCAGTAGACACGCCAAAAACACTTCTGTTGGACTCAATAGACACGCCAAAAACACTTCTGTTGGACTCAGTAGATGCGCCAAAAACACTTCTGTTGTACTTAGTAGACACGCCAAAAACACTTCTGTTGTACTCAGTAGACGCTCCAAAAACACTTCTGTTGTACTCAGTAAACACGCCAAAAACACTTCTGTTGTACTCAGTAGACACGCCAAAAACACTTCTGTTGGACTCAATAGATACGCCAGAAACACTTCTGTTGGACTCAATAGATACGCCAGAAACACTTCTGTTGGACTCAATAGATACGCCAGAAACACTTCTGTTGGACTCAATAGATATGCCAGAAACACTTCTGTTGTACTCAGTAGACACGCCAAAAACATTTCTGTTGTACTCAGGAGACACGCCAAAAACACTTCTGTTGGACTCAGTAGACAAGCCAAAAACCCTTCTGTTGGACTCAGTAGACACGCCCAAAACATTTCTGTTGTACTCAGTAGACACGCCAAAAACACTTCTGTTGGACTCAGTAGACACGCCAAAAACATTTCTGTTGGACTCAGTAGACACGCCAAAAACATTTCTGTTGTACTCAGTAGACACGCCAAAAACATTTCTGTTGGACTCAGTAGACACGCCAAAAACATTTCTGTTGTACTCAGGAGACACGCCAAAAACACTTCTGTTGGACTCAATAAACATGACAAAAACATTTCTGTTGGACTCAATAAACATGACAAAAACACTTCTGTTGGACTCAGTAGACGCGCCAAAAACACTTCTGTTGGACTCAATAGATACGCCAGAAACACTTCTGTTGGACTCAATAGATACGCCAGAAACACTTCTGTTGGACTCAGTAGACGCGCCAAAAACACTTCTGTTGTACTCAGTAGACACGCCAAAAACACTTCTGTTGGACTCAATAGATACGCCAGAAACACTTCTGTTGGACTCAATAGATACGCCAGAAACACTTCTGTTGTACTCAGTAGACACGCCAAAACCATTTCTGTTGTACTCAGGAGACACGCCAAAAACACTTCTGTTGGACTCAGTAGACACGGCAAAAACACTTCTGTTGGACTCAGTAAACATGACAAAAACACTTCTGTTGTACTCAGTAGACACGCCAAAAACACTTCTGTTGGACTCAATAGATACGCCAAAAACACTTCTGTTGTACTCAGTAGACACGCCAAAAACACTTCTGTTGGACTCAGTAGACACGCCAAAAACATTTCTGTTGGACTCAATAGACACGCCAAAAACATTTCTGTTGGACTCAGTAAACATGACAAATACACTTCTGTTGTACTCAGTAGACACGCCAAAAACATTTCTGTTGGACTCAATAGACACGCCAAAAACATTTCTGTTGGACTCAATAAACATGACAAATACACTTCTGTTGTACTCAGTAGACACGCCAAAAACATTTCTGTTGGACTCAATAAACATGACAAAAACACTTCTGTTGTACTCAGTAGACACGCCAAAAACACTTCTGTTGTACTCAGTAGATACGCCAGAAACACTTCTGTTGGACTCAATAGATACGCCAGAAACACTTCTGTTGGACTCAATAGATACGCCAGAAACACTTCTGTTGTACTCAATAAACATGACAAATACACTTCTGTTGGACTCAGTAGACACGCCAAAAACACTTCTGTTGTACTCAGTAGACACGCCAAAAACATTTCTGTTGGACTCAGTAAACATGACAAATACACTTCTGTTGGACTCAGTAAACACGCCAAAAACACTTCTGTTGTACTCAGTAAACACGCCAAAAACACTTCTGTTGTACTCAGTAGACACGCCAAAAACACTTCTGTTGGACTCAATAGATACGCCAGAAACACTTCTGTTGGACTCAATAGATACGCCAGAAACACTTCTGTTGTACTCAGTAGACACGCCAAAAACACTTCTGTTGGACTCAATAGATACGCCAAAAACACTTCTGTTGTACTCAGTAAACATGACAAAAACACTTCTGTTGGACTCAATAGATACGCCAGAAACACTTCTGTTGTACTCAATAGAGATGAATAGGTTGCCCTTTTTGGATGCAGTCAGTCAGGAAAACAGATGTATCTCTGCACTCACCATGTTGACATTAGTGATAATGTGTTTTCTCTGTATAGCAGAGCAGACTACAGCGGCTGAAGGCTTCGGCGATAGGTTCACCCATAATGACAACCCTATTAAAGGAGAGGTCCGGAGGGAAATTGCTTATCATTGAAAATCATTAGTACTGGCTGTGGCTGTTGTTGTCCTTATTTAGCTGCCCTTTACGTAACATAAACTTCTCCTCCGGTTCTCTGGATACTCTGGCTGGGTTGAGTCCCCCCCCCCCCAGCTAAATCTCTGTAGCTAGTACAGCACTTAGCTAGCTAAGACCCAGGAAGTCCCAGGAAGTCCCAGGAAGACCCAGGAAGTCCCAGGAAGACCCAGGAAGATCCAGGAAGTCCCAGGACGT
This sequence comes from Salvelinus namaycush, assembly GCF_016432855.1. Taxonomy (NCBI): domain Eukaryota; kingdom Metazoa; phylum Chordata; class Actinopteri; order Salmoniformes; family Salmonidae; genus Salvelinus; species Salvelinus namaycush. The sequence goes on along the minus strand of NW_024061212.1, from coordinate 146,349 downwards.
CCCAGGAAGTCCCAGGACGTCCCAGGAAGACCCAGGAAGACCCAGGAAGTCCCAGGAAGACCCAGGAAGTCCCAGGAAGATCCAGGAAGACCCAGAAAGACCCAGAAAGACCCAGGAAGTCCCAGGAAGACCCAGGAAGTCCCAGGAAGACCCAGGAAGACCCAGGAAGTCCCAGGAAGACCCAGGAAGTCCCAGGTCACTCATAGAACAGCAACGTGTCTCTTCTTCATTCTTCTTCGTGTATTTTCTTTCTTTATGTGTCTGTATGTGTTTGGGGTGATTGTTCCCCAGAAAGCTTTGTAGCTTTCGTGACACTTTAACTAGCCACGAACCCTCGATGACCTAAACCCAGACTACACCGGGTCACAACAGTAAACTGCTTTATTTTTTGTTGTTCTCGTCAGGCACAGAAGATTGATGGTCAAACGGTCAAAGATTTATTAACATTTATTTTTCTCTCCTCGCTGATTGGCTGGTCATTATCAACAGAAATAGAGTGCTAAGTTAGCTACAAAGTTTTAGGAAATGTACCGAATGGTACCCTGCTCCCTATAAAGTGTACTACGTTTGACCATGGCCCATAATGCACTAGGGAGAGGATAGGGTGGCATTTAGGATGCAGGCATAACTCACACTCACCCCTGGTTGTTTGGGATGCAGGATAACTCACACTCACCCCTGGTTGTTTGGGATACAGGGTGTAACTCACACTCACCCCTGGTTGTTTGGGATGCAGGGTGTAACTCACACTCACCCCTGGTTGTTTGGGATACAGGGTGTAACTCACACTCACCCCTGGTTGTTTGGGATACAGGGTAACTCACACTCACCCCTGGTTGTTTGGGATACAGGGTGTAACTCACACTCACCCCTGGTTGTTTGGGATACAGGGTGTAACTCACACTCACCCCTGGTTGTTTGGGATACAGGGTGTAACTCACACTCACCCCTGGTTGTTTGGGATACAGGGTGTAACTCACACTCACCCCTGGTTGTTTGGGATACAGGGTGTAACTCACACTCACCCCTGGTTGTTTGGGATACAGGGTGTAACTCACACTCACCCCTGGTTGTTTGGGATACAGGGTGTAACTCACACTCACCCCTGGTTGTTTGGGATACAGGGTGTAACTCACACTCACCCCTGGTTGTTTGGGATACAGGGTGTAACTCACACTCACCCCTGGTTGTTTGGGATACAGGGTGTAACTCACACTCACCCCTGGTTGTTTGGGATACAGGGTGTAACTCACACTCACCCCTGGTTGTTTGGGATACAGGGTGTAACTCACACTCACCCCTGGTTGTTTGGGATACAGGATAACTCACACTCACCCCTGGTTGTTTGGGATACAGGATAACTCACACTCACCCCTGGTTGTTTGGGATGCAGGGTGTAACTCACACTCACCCCTGGTTGTTTGGGATACAGGATAACTCACACTCACCCCTGGTTGTTTGGGATACAGGATAACTCACACTCACCCCTGGTTGTTTGGGATACAGGGTGTAACTCACACTCACCCCTGGTTGTTTGGGATACAGGATAACTCACACTCACCCCTGGTTGTTTGGGATACAGGGTGTAACTCACACTCACCCCTGGTTGTTTGGGATGCATGATAACTCACACTCACCCCTGGTTGTTTGGGATGCAGGGTGTAACTCACACTCACCCCTGGTTGTTTGGGATACAGGATAACTCACACTCACCCCTGGTTGTTTGGGATACAGGGTGTAACTCACTCACCCCTGGTTGTTTGGGATACAGGGTGTAACTCACACTCACCCCTGGTTGTTTGGGATACAGGATAACTCACACTCACCCCTGGTTGTTTGGGATACAGGGTGTAACTCACACTCACCCCTGGTTGTTTGGGATACAGGGTGTAACTCACACTCACCCCTGGTTGTTTGGGATACAGGATAACTCACACTCACCCCTGGTTGTTTGGGATACAGGGTGTAACTCACTCACCCCTGGTTGTTTGGGATACAGGATAACTCACACTCACCCCTGGTTGTTTGGGATACAGGGTGTAACTCACACTCACCCCTGGTTGTTGCTCATCGCTACAGGGCCACAGACCTAGACCCACTCTCACAATATCAAAGGGCTTCATGTGGCAAATTTTGTCTACTTCACGCTCAGAAGATTTACAGTCAAACAATTTTTACAATGACTTACTCTCTCTCTCTCTGCTGTGGGACCAGGCTGTCTAGACTAATGACTCTCTCTCTGCTGTGGGACCAGGCTGTCTAGACTAATGACTCTCTCTCTCTCTCTGCTGTGGGACCAGGCTGTCTAGACTAATGACTCTCTCTCTGCTGTGGGACCAGGCTGTCCAGACTAATGACTCTCTCTCTGCTGTGGGACCAGGCTGTCTAGACTAATTACTCTCTCTCTGCTGTGGGACCAGGCTGTCTAGACTAATTGCTCTCTCTCTGCTGTGGGACCAGGCTGTCTAGACTAATTGCTCTCTCTCTGCTGTGGGACCAGGCTGTCTAGACTAATTACTCTCTCTCTGCTGTGGGACCAGGCTGTCCAGACTAATTACTCTCTCTCTGCTGTGGGACCAGGCTGTCTAGACTAATGACTCTCTCTCTGCTGTGGGACCAGGCTGTCTAAACTAATTATTCTCTCTCTCTGCTGTGGGACCAGGCTGTCTAGACTAATTACTCTCTCTCTGCTGTAGGACCAGGCTGTCTAGACTAATTACTCTCTCTCTGCTATGGGACCAGGCTGTCTAGACTAATGACTCTCTCTCTGCTGTGGGACCAGGCTGTCTAGACTAATTGCTCTCTCTCTGCTGTGGGACCAGGCTGTCTAGACTAATTACTCTCTCTCTGCTGTGGGACCAGGCTGTCCAGACTAATTACTCTCTCTCTCTCTGCTGTGGGACCAGGCTGTCTAGACTAATGACTCTCTCTCTCTCTGCTGTGGGACCAGGCTGTCTAGACTAATGACTCTCTCTCTGCTGTGGGACCAGGCTGTCCAGACTAATTACTCTCTCTCTGCTGTGGGACCAGGCTGTCTAGACTAATTACTCTCTCTCTGCTGTGGGACCAGGCTGTCCAGACTAATGACTCTCTCTCTGCTGTGGGACCAGGCTGTCTAGACTAATTACTCTCTCTCTGCTGTGGGACCAGGCTGTCTAGACTAATTACTCTCTCTCTCTCTCTGCTGTGGGACGAGGCTGTCTAGACTAATTACTCTCTCTCTCTCTGCTGTGGGACCAGGCTGTCTAGACTAATTAACTACAAAGCTTTGGGGAAACTAACTCACCGCTGATTGGTTATCGTCTCTCCCTACAGGGACGGCCCTGACCAAGGCTCTCCTCAGATTGGTCAGTTCAGTGGGAACACGCCCCAGAAAGCGGTCTATACCACAGCCAATCATGTCCTCATCAAGTTCCACAGTGATTTCAGCACTAGCGGGTTCTTTGTGCTTAGTTACCATGGTGAGTAGTGCCCTTTTAAAGTTTCTACTTAGTTACCATGGTGAGTAGTGCCCTTTTAAAGTTTCTACTTAGTTACCATGGTGAGTGTTCCCTGTTAAAGAGAGTGCTTCAGCTGTAATGACTTCAAATGGACCAGTATATTAAATAGAACCTTAGACTGGACATTGGTAAAATAATGAAATTACTGCCTTTATGAACTTACAGTCTTTATGAACTTACTGCCTTTATGAACTTACTGCCTTTATGAACTTAGTCTTTATGAACTTACAGTCTTTATGAACTTACAGTCTTTATGAATTTACAGTCTTTATGAACTTACAGTCTTTATGAACTTACATCCTTTATGAACTTAGTCTTTATGAACTTAGTCTTTATGAACTTACAGCCTTTATGAATTTATAGTCTTTATGAATTTACAGCCTTTATGAACTTACAGCCTTTATGAACTTACAGCCTTTATGAACTTAGTCTTTATGAACTTACAGCCTTTATGAATGTATAGTCTTTATGAATTTACAGCCTTTATGAACTTAGTCTTTATGAACTTACAATCTTTATGAACTTACAGCCTTTATGAACTTACAACCTTCATGAACAACCCAGAGGGATCTAAGGCACAATCTCAATTAGTCTTTCCTTGATTCCTCTCCTCGCCTCCTTCTCAACCATAATGGAAGGTCCCTCCCCTCAGATGTTCTTCTCTGTGTTTAGAGAAGGAGGTAAGGAGGAGAGTGGTTGAAAGGAATAGAGAGAAGCTGAATTAAGCCATAGAATATATTGGTCTCCCGAGTGACGCAGCGGTCTAAGGCACTGCATCTCAGTGCAGGAGGCGTCACTGCAGTCTCTGGTTCAAATCCAGGCTGTATCCCATCTGGCTGTGATTGGGAGTCCCATAGGACGGTGCACAATTAGCCCAGTGTCGTCTGGGTTTGGCCGTCATTGTAAATAAGACTTTGTTCTTATAACTGACTTGCCTAGTTAAATAAATACTGTAGGAACAAATAGGTCCAGATGAGGCTGACGTATTGATTTCTATGCTGTTGTCACCACCTTTATTAACTGGTTGTATTTTAGTCCAATCTGCTCTCTAGCACCTTGTTGTTCTTATTGTCAGGATTTATACCGATAAAAACCAGGATATCAACAGGCATCTACTTAAAATGTTCATTCAAAATGTTCATTTGTTCATCTGATCACAGTTTGAATTGTCTTTTTTAATTAATGATGGTGGTGAAGGTTCATAATCATGATAGCTGGACGTTCTATAGATTTACAGGCTTAGAGGTTTGATGAGCTGACAGGATGCAGGAGGTGTGATGAGCTGACAGGATGCAGGAGATGTGATGAGCTGACAGGATGAAGGAGGTGTGATGAGCTGACAGGATGCAGGAGGTTTGATGAGCTGACAGGATGAAGGAGGTGTGATGACAGTTTGATGAGCTGACAGGATGAAGGAGGTGTGATGAGCTGACAGGATGCAGGAGGTTTGATGAGCTGACAGGATGAAGGAGGTGTGATGAGCTGACAGGATGCAGGAGGTTTGATGAGCTGACAGGATGAAGGAGGTGTGATGACAGTTTGATGAGCTGACAGGATGAAGGAGGTGTGATGACAGTTTGATGAGCTGACAGGATGAAGGAGGTGGAATTACAGTTTGATGAGCTGACAGGATGAAGGAGGTGTGATTACAGTTTGATGAGCTGACAGGATGAAGGAGGTGTGATGAGCTGACAGGATGCAGGAGGTGTGATGACAGTTTGATGAGCTGACAGGATGAAGGAGGTGGAATTACAGTTTGATGAGCTGACAGGATGAAGGAGGTGTGATTACAGTTTGATGAGCTGACAGGATGAAGGAGGTGTGATGACAGTTTGATGAGCTGACAGGATGAAGGAGGTGTGATGAGCTGACAGGATGCAGGAGGTGTGATGAGCTGACAGGATGAAGGAGGTAGAATTACAGTTTGATGAGCTGACAGGATGAAGGAGGTGTGATGACAGTTTGATGAGCTGACAGGATGAAGAAGGTGTGATGAGCTGACAGGATGCAGGAGGTGTGATGAGCTGACAGGATGAAGGAGGTGTGATTACAGTTTGATGAGCTGACAGGATGAAGGAGGTGTGATTACAGTTTGATGAGCTGACAGGATGAAGGAGGTGTGATTACAGTTTGATGAGCTGACAGGATGAAGGAGGTGGAATTACAGTTTGATGAGCTGACAGGATGAAGGAGGTGTGATTACAGTTTGATGAGCTGACAGGATGAAGGAGGTGTGATGACAGTTTGATGAGCTGACAGGATGAAGGAGGTGTGATTACAGTTTGATGAGCTGACAGGATGAAGGAGGTGGAATTACAGTTTGATGAGCTGACAGGATGCAGGAGGTGTGATTACAGTTTGATGAGCTGACAGGATGAAGGAGATGTGATTACAGTTTGATGAGCTGACAGGATGAAGGGGGTGTGATTACAGTTTGATGAGCTGACAGGATGAAGGAGGTGTGATGAGCTGACAGGATGAAGGAGGTGTGATTACAGTTTGATGAGCTGACAGGATGAAGGAGAGGTGATTACAGTTTGATGAGCTGACAGGATGAAGGAGATGTGACTACAGTTTGATGAGCTGACAGGATGAAGGAGGTGTGATTACAGTTTGATGAGCTGACAGGATGAAGGAGGTGTGATTACAGTTTGATGAGCTGACAGGATGAAGGAGGAGTGATAACAGTTTGATGAGCTGACAGGATGAAGGAGGTGTGATTACAGTTTGATGAGCTGACAGGATGAAGGAGGTGTGACTACAGTTTGATGAGCTGACAGGATGAAGGAGGTGTGATAACAGTTTGATGAATTGACAGGATGAAGGAGGTTTGATGAGCTGACAGGATGAAGGAGGTGTGATTACAGTTTGATGAGCTGACAGGATGAAGGAGGTGTGACTACAGTTTGATGAGCTGACAGGATGAAGGAGGTGTGACTACAGTTTGATGAGCTGACAGGATGAAGGAGGTGTGATAACAGTTTGATGAATTGACAGGATGAAGGAGGTTTGATGAGCTGACAGGATGAAGGAGGTGTGATTACAGTTTGATGAGCTGACAGGATGAAGGAGGTGTGACTACAGTTTGATGAGCTGACAGGATGAAGGAGATGTGACTACAGTTTGATGAGCTGACAGGATGAAGGAGGTGTGATGACAGTTTGATGAGCTGACAGGATGAAGGAGGTGTGACTACAGTTTGATGAGCTGACAGGATGAAGGAGGTGTGATGACAGTTTGATGAGCTGACAGGATGAAGGAGGTGTGATGACAGTTTGATGAATTGACAGGATGAAGGAGGTGTGATTACAGCGAACAGCCGAACACTTGTGTTGATATGTAAGTTAATGTTTACCTTCTATTGTTGTTGTTGTTTATTGTTGTTGTTTTTTTCCCTTCACAGCATACCAACTGAGAGTGTGTCAGTCTCCTCCGGCTGTTGCCAACGCAGATATCCTCACAGAACATGACGAGTTTGAAATAGGTCTGTCACCTTTATACATGTATTTGTTTGGTTATTTGGTTGTTTGGTTGGTGAGTTGTTTGGTTGTTTGGTTGGTGAGTTGTTTGGTTGGTGAGTTGTTTGGTTGGTGAGTTGTTTGGTTGTTTGGTTGGTGAGTTGTTTGGTTGTTTGGTTGGTGAGTTGTTTGGTTGTTTGGTTGGTGAGTTGTTTGGTTGGTGAGTTGTTTGGTTGTTTGGTTGGTGAGTTGTTTGGTTGTTTGGTTGGTGAGTTGTTTGGTTGTTTGGTTGGTGAGTTGTTTGGTTGTTTGGTTGGTGAGTTGTTTGGTTGGTGAGTTGTTTGGTTGTTTGGTTGGTGAGTTGTTTGGTTGTTTGGTTGGTGAGTTGTTTGGTTGGTGAGTTGTTTGGTTGTTTGGTTATTTGGTTGTTTGGTTCGTGAGATGTTTGGTGGTTGGTTGTTTGGTTGGTGAGTTGTTTGGTTGTTTGGTGGTTGGTTGTTTGGTTGGTGAGTTGGCTGGTTATTTCTCTGTATTCATTCATTGATATCAAAGTGGCGCAGTGCAAGCTGTGTTGCTACAGATGCTGGTTCAATACCCGTGCCGGCCTCGACTGGGAGACCCATGAGATGACTGTAGGTTTTTGGTTTCTCTCCCTCTAAAAACATAAATAAATCATTCTAAATAACAAACTGGCTTTATTTACAAATTAGTAACAATGTCTCACCCCCATGTTCAATAATTGCCTTTTTCTCACTCATTTTATGTTATTTTGAAAACAAAATCCTCTCCAAAATATTTAAGGGTCATTGCACTAATAATGGCGCTGACTAGGGAAACGTTCCCGCTGTGCTGTTCTCAGTGCCAGTCTGCACGTTCAAACTAAAACAATGTCACTAATAATGGCATCTTTATGCTTTCGTTAATAAAACAATGATAAAAATACTCTTTCAAAATGCCGATGTTTATTTAGTTATGGATCCATAACGAATTACTACGGGAATAAATATCACAGATTTACAGAAATATAGGAACAAAATTGTCTAATGACAAATAGTTGCTTACTGGAAAATATTCTTTCAAACAAACATGGTCACGTTGTACAGCGCCATTATGGCTATTAGCAGGGCTGTATTTTTAGAAACATTATTTTGGCCTTTAATCAGATTACAATCGCTCGCTGTCGGGTTATTTTAAAACAAAATAATCTCCAAAATATCGTTATATATATATATATATAGCCTTCCCGCTGTGGACATCTATTTCATCACCGTTTCGCGTTGCTCTGAGACAAGCATGGAGAAACTAAAATATTCAATTATATTCCAATGTATTCTTAAGATATATCTGTTGACTGAATGATATATCTGTTGACTGCAAGTGATGTCTACTAAATAATTTTTATTTTACATTTATTTAACTAGGCAAGTCAGTTAAGACCAAATTCTTATTTACAATGACATCCTACCAGGGATCAGTGGGTTAACTACCTTGTTCAGGGGCAGAACGACAGATTTTTACCTTGTCAGCTCGGGGGATTCAATCCAGCAACCTTTACAGTTACTAGTCCAATGCTCTAACCACTAGGCTACCTGCCTCCCCCCTCTAACCACTAGGCTACCTGTCTACCCCCTCTAACCACTAGGCTACCTGTCTACCCCCTCTAACCACTAGGCTACCTGCCTCCCCCCTCTAACCACTAGGCTACCTGCCTCCCCCCTCTAACCACTAGGCTACCTGCCTCCCCCCTCTAACCACTAGGCTACCTGCCTCCCCCCTCTAACCACTAGGCTACCTGCCTCCCCCCTCTAACCACTAGGCTACCTGTCTACCCCCTCTAACCACTAGGCTACCTGTCTACCCCCTCTAACCACTAGGCTACCTGTCTACCCCCTCTAACCACTAGGCTACCTGTCTACCCCCTCTAACCACTAGGCTACCTGTCTACCCCCTCTAACCACTAGGCTACCTGCCGCCCCAAATAAATCATTCTAAAAAACAAACTGGCTTTATTTACAAATTAGTGAGAATGTCTCACCCCATGTTCGAGAACGGCCTTTTACTCGCTCACTCTGGGATAAATGAAAACTAAATCCTCAAAATCTAAAAAAAATTACAAATAAATCACTGTTAATCCCACTTTGTAACACAATCAAATGTGAAGAAATCCAAGCTCTCTGAATACTTTTGCAAGGCCCTGTACCTTCCAAGTGATGAACTAACACCAAGATACTGTACCTTCCAAGTGATGAACTAACACCAAGATACTGTACCTTCCAAGTGATGAACTAACACCAAGATACTGTACCTTCCAAGTGATGAACTAACATCAAGATACTGTACCTTCCAAGTGATGAACTAACACCAAGATACTGTACCTTCCAAGTGATGAACTAACACCAAGATACTGTACCTTCCAAGTGATGAACTAACACCAAGATACTGTACCTTCCAAGTGATGAACTAACACCAAGATACTGTACCTTCCAAGTGATGAACTAACACCAAGATACTGTACCTTCCAAGTGATGAACTAACACCAAGATACGATGATAGGGTTGTTTCAAAGGTACCCCAGCTCTTCATCAGAGTGTCCATCTTGATAATACCTTGACGGCTACGGTATTGTCTTCAGACTAGGGTTCAAATAGTATTTGATTTATGTCAAATACTTTAGCTGTGCTTGTTTGAGCTGGCCTGGTCCCTGATTACATCAAGCCAGGTCTGATAGTGGTGTATCTAGCCAGGTCTGATAGTGGTGTATCTAGCCAGGTCTGATAGTGGTGTATCAAGGCAGGTCTGATAGTGGTGTATCAAGGCAGGTCTGATAGTGGTGTATCTAGCCAGGTATGATAGTGGTGTATCTAGCCAGGTCTGATAGTGGTGTATCTAGCCAGGTCTGATAGTGGTGTATCAAGGCAGGTCTGATAGTGGTGTATCAAGGCAGGTCTGATAGTGGTGTATCAAGCCAGGTATGATAGTGGTGTATCAAGGCAGGTCTGATAGTGGTGTATCAAGCCAGGTATGATAGTGGTGTATCTAGCCAGGTCTGATAGTGGTGTATCTAGCCAGGTCTGATAGTGGTGTATCTAGCCAGGTATGATAGTGGTGTATCTAGCCAGGTCTGATAGTGGTGTATCTAGCCAGGTCTGATAGTGGTGTATCAAGGCAGGTCTGATAGTGGTGTATCAAGGCAGGTCTGATAGTGGTGTATCAAGCCAGGTCTGATAGTGGTGTATCAAGCCAGGTCTGATAGTGATGTATCTAGCCAGGTCTGATAGTGGTGTATCAAGCCAGGTCTGATAGTGGTGTATCAAGCCAGGTCTGATAGTGGTGTATCTAGCCAGGTCTGATAGTGGTGTATCAAGCCAGGTCTGATAGTGGTGTATCAAGCCAGGTCTGATAGTGTTCAGTGAAGTCTATGCCTCCTATCTGAAAGACTGTGTGTGTGTGTGTGTGTGTGTGTGTGTGTGTGTGTGTGTGTGTGTGTGTGTGTGTGTGTGTGTGTGTGTGTGTGTGTGTGTGTGTGTGTGTGTGTGTGTCTCTGTGTCTCTGTGTCTCTGTGTGTGTGTGTCCCCTCCAGGGGACATCATCCGGTACCAGTGCCTGCCAGGGTTCACCCTGTTGGGCTCGGAGATCCTGACGTGCAGGCTGGGGGAGAGGCTCCAGATGGACGGCCCTCCACCTCTTTGCCAAGGTTAGCATCGGCTGCATCTGTAATGGCATCCTATCCCCTATGTAGTACACTGCTTTTGACCAGGGGTCATAGATCTGGAGAGCTTCTAAACTGAAAGCATCACTCAGAATTCCAACATCCCTCTGATAACCGTGTGGCTCTGCTGTAAAAGTAGTGCACTAAATAGGGAATAGGGTGTCGTTCCCCATAGGGTCCTGGTCTAAAGTAGTGCACTAAATAGGGAATAGGGTGCCGTTCCCCATAGGGTCCTGGTCTAAAGTAGTGCACTAAATAGGGAATAGGGTGCCGTTCCCCATAGGGTCCTGGTCTAAAGTAGCGCACTAAATAGGGAATAGGGTGCCGTTCCCCATAGGGTCCTGGTCTAAAGTAGTGCACTATATAGGGAATAGGGTGCCGTTCCCCATAGGGTCCTGGTCTAAAGTAGCGCACTATATAGGGAATAGGGTGCCGTTCCCCATAGGGTCCTGGTCTAAAGTAGTGCACTAAATAGGGAATAGGGTGACGTTCCCCAATGGGTCCTGGTCTAAAGTAGTGCACTAAATAGGGAATAGGGTGCCGTTCCCCAATGGGTCCTGGTCTAAAGTAGTGCACTAAATAGGGAATAGGGTGCCATAGTGAGTACAGACACATTGTCCTGGGCTATAAAGCACAAAGAGTTCACAATTATGGATATATATTTGACCTCTTGTTTAATATCATTCTTCTGTTTGTTGATATCCGCTGTACACGTTTCTGTATAGAGTCGGGGAAAATATTGATCTCTCTGTTGTTGATCTAATCTAATAATCTATCTTTGTTGTTTTTTACCTGTTTTAACCTGTCGTAATTCTACATTCTGTTCTTTGATATCAGATGATAAAATGTTTTCCTGCTCGTTTTGCCTGAACATGTCACTGTTGTTGGCAACGGTAACCTTTCCTTGTGTTCTATTACCTTCTGTCTGAAAAAGGCCTGAAGAAAAGCTAGCTGTTGTCAGAATAACTATATGGTTCGAAAGTGTTGTCATTATTTCAGACATGCCACCCTCCAGTGCTGAGAAAAGGTGCTGATATATACAATAACCATCATTTTAGCATCAGAAGTTAGCAGTCTCCAGTACTGAGAAAGGAGCTGATATATACAGTAGCATCAGAAGTTAGCAGTCTCCAGTACTGAGAAAGGAGCTGATATATACAGTAGCATCAGAAGTTAGCAGTCTCCTGTACTGAGAAAGGAGATGATATATACAGTAGCATCAGAAGTTAGCAGTCTCCTGTACTGAGAAAGGAGCTGATATATACAGTAGCATCAGAAGTTAGCAGTCTCCTGTACTGAGAAGGGAGATGATATATACAGTAGCATCAGAAGTTAGCAGTCTCCAGTACTGAGAAAGGAGATGATATATACAGTAGCATCAGAAGTTAGCAGTCTCCAGTACTGAGAAAGGAGCTGATATATACAGTAGCATCAGAAGTTAGCAGTCTCCAGTACTGAGAAAGGAGCTGATATATACAGTAGCATCAGAAGTTAGCAGTCTCCAGTACTGAGAAGGGAACTGATAAACATAATTTTAGCATCAGAAGTTAGCAGTCTCCTGTACTGAGAAAGGAGATGATATATACAGTAGCATCAGAAGTTAGCAGTCTCCAGTACTGAGAAAGGAGATGATATATACAGTAGCATCAGAAGTTAGCAGTCTCCAGTACTGAGAAAGGAGCTGATATATACAGTAGCATCAGAAGTTAGCAGTCTCCAGTACTGAGAAAGGAGCTGATATATACAGTAGCATCAGAAGTTAGCAGTCTCCAGTACTGAGAAAGGAGCTGATATATACAGTAGCATCAGAAGTTAGCAGTCTCCTGTACTGAGAAAGGAGCTGATATATACAGTAGCATCAGAAGTTAGCAGTCTCCAGTACTGAGAAAGGAGCTGATATATACAGTAGCATCAGAAGTTAGCAGTCTCCTGTACTGAGAAAGGAGCTGATATATACAGTAGCATCAGAAGTTAGCAGTCTCCAGTACTGAGAAAGGAGCTGATATATACAGTAGCATCAGAAGTTAGCAGTCTCCAGTACTGAGAAAGGAGATGATATATACAGTAGCATCAGAAGTTAGCAGTCTCCTGTACTGAGAAAGGAGATGATATATACAGTAGCATCAGAAGTTAGCAGTCTCCAGTACTGAGAAAGGAGCTGATATATACAGTAGCATCAGAAGTTAGCAGTCTCCTGTACTGAGAAAGGAGATGATATATACAGTAGCATCAGAAGTTAGCAGTCTCCTGTACTGAGAAAGGAGCTGATATAAACAGTAGCATCAGAAGTTAGCAGTCTCCTGTACTGAGAAAGGAGCTGATATATACAGTAGCATCAGAAGTTAGCAGTCTCCAGTACTGAGAAAGGAGATGATAAACATCATTTTAGCATCAGAAGTTAGCAGTCTCCAGTACTGAGAAAGGAGCTGATATATACAGTAGCATCAGAAGTTAGCAGTCTCCAGTACTGAGAAAGGAGCTGATATATACAGTAGCATCAGAAGTTAGCAGTCTCCAGTACTGAGAAAGGAGCTGATATATACAGTAGCATCAGAAGTTAGCAGTCTCCAGTACTGAGAAAGGAGATGATATATACAGTAGCATCAGAAGTTAGCAGTCTCCAGTACTGAGAAAGGAGCTGATATATACAGTAGCATCAGAAGTTAGCAGTCTCCTGTACTGAGAAAGGAGCTGATATATACAGTAGCATCAGAAGTTAGCAGTCTCCAGTACTGAGAAAGGAGCTGATATATACAGTAGCATCAGAAGTTAGCAGTCTCCAGTACTGAGAAAGGAGATGATATATACAGTAGCATCAGAAGTTAGCAGTCTCCTGTACTGAGAAAGGAGATGATATATACAGTAGCATCAGAAGTTAGCAGTCTCCAGTACTGAGAAAGGAGCTGATATATACAGTAGCATCAGAAGTTAGCAGTCTCCTGTACTGAGAAAGGAGATGATATATACAGTAGCATCAGAAGTTAGCAGTCTCCTGTACTGAGAAAGGAGCTGATATAAACAGTAGCATCAGAAGTTAGCAGTCTCCTGTACTGAGAAAGGAGCTGATATATACAGTAGCATCAGAAGTTAGCAGTCTCCAGTACTGAGAAAGGAGATGATAAACATCATTTTAGCATCAGAAGTTAGCAGTCTCCAGTACTGAGAAAGGAGCTGATATATACAGTAGCATCAGAAGTTAGCAGTCTCCAGTACTGAGAAAGGAGCTGATATATACAGTAGCATCAGAAGTTAGCAGTCTCCAGTACTGAGAAAGGAGCTGATATATACAGTAGCATCAGAAGTTAGCAGTCTCCAGTACTGAGAAAGGAGATGATATATACAGTAGCATCAGAAGTTAGCAGTCTCCAGTACTGAGAAAGGAGCTGATATATACAGTAGCATCAGAAGTTAGCAGTCTCCAGTACTGAGAAAGGAGCTGATATTTACAGTAGCATCAGAAGTTAGCAGTCTCCTGTACTGAGAAAGGAGCTGATATATACAGTAGCATCAGAAGTTAGCAGTCTCCAGTACTGAGAAAGGAGCTGATATATACAGTAGCATCAGAAGTTAGCAGTCTCCAGTACTGAGAAAGGAGCTGATATATACAGTAGCATCAGAAGTTAGCAGTCTCCTGTACTGAGAAAGGAGCTGATATATACAGTAGCATCAGAAGTTAGCAGTCTCCTGTACTGAGAAAGGAGCTGATATATACAGTAGCATCAGAAGTTAGCAGTCTCCAGTACTGAGAAAGGAGCTGATATATACAGTAGCATCAGAAGTTAGCAGTCTCCAGTACTGAGAAAGGAGCTGATATATACAGTAGCATCAGAAGTTAGCAGTCTCCAGTACTGAGAAAGGAGATGATATATACAGTAGCATCAGAAGTTAGCAGTCTCCTGTACTGAGAAAGGAGCTGATAAACATAATTTTAGCATCAGGAGTTAGCAGTCTCCTGTACTGAGAAAGGAGCTGATATATACAGTAGCATCAGAAGTTAGCAGTCTCCAGTACTGAGAAAGGAGATGATATATACAGTAGCATCAGAAGTTAGCAGTCTCCAGTACTGAGAAAGGAGATGATATATACAGTAGCATCAGAAGTTAGCAGTCTCCAGTACTGAGAAAGGAGATGATATATACAGTAGCATCAGAAGTTAGCAGTCTCCAGTACTGAGAAAGGAGCTGATATATGCAGTAGCATCAGAAGTTAGCAGTCTCCTGTACTGAGAAAGGAGATGATAAACATCATTTTAGCATCAGAAGTTAGCAGTCTCCAGTACTGAGAAGGGAGATGATATATACAGTAGCATCAGAAGTTAGCAGTCTCCAGTACTGAGAAAGGAGATGATATATACAGTAGCATCAGAAGTTAGCAGTCTCCAGTACTGAGAAAGGAGCTGATATATACAGTAGCATCAGAAGTTAGCAGTCTCCTGTACTGAGAAAGGAGCTGATATATACAGTAGCATCAGAAGTTAGCAGTCTACAGTACTGAGAAAGGAGATGATATATACAGTAGCATCAGAAGTTAGCAGTCTCCTGTACTGAGAAAGGAGCTGATATATACAGTGGCATCAGAAGTTAGCAGTCTCCAGTACTGAGAAAGGAGCTGATATATACAGTAGCATCAGAAGTTAGCAGTCTCCTGTACTGAGAAAGGAGCTGATATATACAGTAGCATCAGAAGTTAGCAGTCTCCAGTACTGAGAAAGGAGCTGATATATACAGTAGCATCAGAAGTTAGCAGTCTCCTGTACTGAGAAAGGAGATGATATATACAGTAGCATCAGAAGTTAGCAGTCTCCTGTACTGAGAAAGGAGCTGATATATACAGTGGCATCAGAAGTTAGCAGTCTCCAGTACTGAGAAAGGAGCTGATATATACAGTAGCATCAGAAGTTAGCAGTCTCCTGTACTGAGAAAGGAGCTGATATATACAGTAGCATCAGAAGTTAGCAGTCTCCAGTACTGAGAAAGGAGCTGATATATACAGTAGCATCAGAAGTTAGCAGTCTCCTGTACTGAGAAAGGAGCTGATATATACAGTAGCATCAGAAGTTAGCAGTCTCCAGTACTGAGAAAGGAGCTGATATATACAGTAGCATCAGAAGTTAGCAGTCTCCTGTACTGAGAAAGGAGCTGATATATACAGTAGCATCAGAAGTTAGCAGTCTCCAGTGCTGAGAAAGGAGATGATATATACAGTAGCATCAGAAGTTAGCAGTCTCCAGTACTGAGAAAGGAGCTGATATATACAGCAGCATCAGAAGTTAGCAGTCTCCAGTACTGAGAAAGGAGCTGATATATACAGTAGCATCAGAAGTTAGCAGTCTCCTGTACTGAGAAAGGAGATGATATATACAGTAGCATCAGAAGTTAGCAGTCTCCTGTACTGAGAAAGGAGCTGATATATACAGTGGCATCAGAAGTTAGCAGTCTCCAGTACTGAGAAAGGAGCTGATATATACAGTAGCATCAGAAGTTAGCAGTCTCCTGTACTGAGAAAGGAGCTGATATATACAGTAGCATCAGAAGTTAGCAGTCTCCAGTACTGAGAAAGGAGCTGATATATACAGTAGCATCAGAAGTTAGCAGTCTCCTGTACTGAGAAAGGAGATGATATATACAGTAGCATCAGAAGTTAGCAGTCTCCTGTATTGAGAAAGGAGCTGATATATACAGTGGCATCAGAAGTTAGCAGTCTCCAGTACTGAGAAAGGAGCTGATATATACAGTAGCATCAGAAGTTAGCAGTCTCCTGTACTGAGAAAGGAGCTGATATATACAGTAGCATCAGAAGTTAGCAGTCTCCAGTACTGAGAAAGGAGCTGATATATACAGTAGCATCAGAAGTTAGCAGTCTCCTGTACTGAGAAAGGAGCTGATATATACAGTAGCATCAGAAGTTAGCAGTCTCCAGTACTGAGAAAGGAGCTGATATATACAGTAGCATCAGAAGTTAGCAGTCTCCTGTACTGAGAAAGGAGATGATATATACAGTAGCATCAGAAGTTAGCAGTCTCCTGTACTGAGAAAGGAGCTGATATATACAGTAGCATCAGAAGTTAGCAGTCTCCAGTGCTGAGAAAGGAGATGATATATACAGTAGCATCAGAAGTTAGCAGTCTCCAGTACTGAGAAAGGAGCTGATATATACAGTAGCATCAGAAGTTAGCAGTCTACAGTACTGAGAAAGGAGCTGATATATACAGTAGCATCAGAAGTTAGCAGTCTCCTGTACTGAGAAAGGAGATGATATATACAGTAGCATCAGAAGTTAGCAGTCTCCTGTACTGAGAAAGGAGCTGATATATACAGTGGCATCAGAAGTTAGCAGTCTCCAGTACTGAGAAAGGAGCTGATATATACAGTAGCATCAGAAGTTAGCAGTCTCCTGTACTGAGAAAGGAACTGATAAACATCATTTTAGCATCAGAAGTTAGCAGTCTCCTGTACTGAGAAAGGAACTGATAAACATCATTTTAGCATCAGAAGTTAGCAGTCTCCTGTACTGAGAAAGGAGCTGATATATACAGTAGCATCCGAAGTTAGCAGTCTCCAGTACTGAGAAAGGAGCTGATATATACAGTAGCATCAGAAGTTAGCAGTCTCCAGTACTGAGAAAGGAGCTGATATATACAGTAGCATCAGAAGTTAGCAGTCTCCAGTACTGAGAAAGGAGCTGATATATACAGTAGCATCAGAAGTTAGCAGTCTCCTGTACTGAGAAAGGAGCTGATATATACAGTAGCATCAGAAGTTAGCAGTCTCCTGTACTGAGAAAGGAGCTGATATATACAGTAGCATCAGAAGTTAGCAGTCTCCAGTACTGAGAAAGGAGCTGATATATACAGTAGCATCAGAAGTTAGCAGTCTCCTGTACTGAGAAAGGAGATGATATATACAGTAGCATCAGAAGTTAGCAGTCTCCAGTACTGAGAAAGGAGCTGATATATACAGTAGCATCAGAAGTTAGCAGTCTCCTGTACTGAGAAAGGAGCTGATATATACAGTAGCATCAGAAGTTAGCAGTCTCCTGTACTGAGAAAGGAGCTGATATATACAGTAGCATCAGAAGTTAGCAGTCTCCAGTACTGAGAAAGGAGCTGATATATACAGTAGCATCAGAAGTTAGCAGTCTCCAGTATTGAGAAAGGAGCTGATATATACAGTAGCATCAGAAGTTAGCAGTCTCCTGTACTGAGAAAGGAGCTGATATATACAGTAGCATCAGAAGTTAGCAGTCTCCAGTACTGAGAAAGGAGCTGATATATACAGTAGCATCAGAAGTTAGCAGTCTACAGTACTGAGAAAGGAGCTGATATATACAGTAGCATCAGAAGTTAGCAGTCTCCTGTACTGAGAAAGGAGATGATATATACAGTAGCATCAGAAGTTAGCAGTCTCCTGTACTGAGAAAGGAGCTGATATATACAGTGGCATCAGAAGTTAGCAGTCTCCAGTACTGAGAAAGGAGCTGATATATACAGTAGCATCAGAAGTTAGCAGTCTCCTGTACTGAGAAAGGAACTGATAAACATCATTTTAGCATCAGAAGTTAGCAGTCTCCTGTACTGAGAAAGGAACTGATAAACATCATTTTAGCATCAGAAGTTAGCAGTCTCCTGTACTGAGAAAGGAGCTGATATATACAGTAGCATCCGAAGTTAGCAGTCTCCAGTACTGAGAAAGGAGCTGATATATACAGTAGCATCAGAAGTTAGCAGTCTCCAGTACTGAGAAAGGAGCTGATATATACAGTAGCATCAGAAGTTAGCAGTCTCCAGTACTGAGAAAGGAGCTGATATATACAGTAGCATCAGAAGTTAGCAGTCTCCTGTACTGAGAAAGGAGCTGATATATACAGTAGCATCAGAAGTTAGCAGTCTCCTGTACTGAGAAAGGAGCTGATATATACAGTAGCATCAGAAGTTAGCAGTCTCCAGTACTGAGAAAGGAGCTGATATATACAGTAGCATCAGAAGTTAGCAGTCTCCTGTACTGAGAAAGGAGATGATATATACAGTAGCATCAGAAGTTAGCAGTCTCCAGTACTGAGAAAGGAGCTGATATATACAGTAGCATCAGAAGTTAGCAGTCTCCTGTACTGAGAAAGGAGATGATATATACAGTAGCATCAGAAGTTAGCAGTCTCCTGTACTGAGAAAGGAGCTGATATATACAGTAGCATCAGAAGTTAGCAGTCTCCAGTACTGAGAAAGGAGCTGATATATACAGTAGCATCAGAAGTTAGCAGTCTCCTGTTCTGAGAAAGGAGCTGATATATACAGTAGCATCAGAAGTTAGCAGTCTCCAGTACTGAGAAAGGAGCTGATATATACAGTAGCATCAGAAGTTAGCAGTCTCCTGTACTGAGAAAGGAGCTGATATATACAGTAGCATCAGAAGTTAGCAGTCTCCAGTACTAAGAAAGGAGCTGATATATACAGTAGCATCAGAAGTTAGCAGTCTCCAGTACTGAGAAAGGAGCTGATATATACAGTAGCATCAGAAGTTAGCAGTCTCCTGTACTGAGAAAGGAGATGATATATACAGTAGCATCAGAAGTTAGCAGTCTCCTGTACTGAGAAAGGAGCTGATATATACAGTGGCATCAGAAGTTAGCAGTCTCCAGTACTGAGAAAGGAGCTGATATATACAGTAGCATCAGAAGTTAGCAGTCTCCTGTACTGAGAAAGGAGCTGATATATACAGTAGCATCAGAAGTTAGCAGTCTCCAGTACTGAGAAAGGAGCTGATATATACAGTAGCATCAGAAGTTAGCAGTCTCCTGTACTGAGAAAGGAGCTGATATATACAGTAGCATCAGAAGTTAGCAGTCTCCAGTACTGAGAAAGGAGCTGATATATACAGTAGCATCAGAAGTTAGCAGTCTCCTGTACTGAGAAAGGAGATGATATATACAGTAGCATCAGAAGTTAGCAGTCTCCTGTACTGAGAAAGGAGCTGATATATACAGTAGCATCAGAAGTTAGCAGTCTCCAGTGCTGAGAAAGGAGATGATATATACAGTAGCATCAGAAGTTAGCAGTCTCCAGTACTGAGAAAGGAGCTGATATATACAGTAGCATCAGAAGTTAGCAGTCTACAGTACTGAGAAAGGAGCTGATATATACAGTAGCATCAGAAGTTAGCAGTCTCCTGTACTGAGAAAGGAGATGATATATACAGTAGCATCAGAAGTTAGCAGTCTCCTGTACTGAGAAAGGAGCTGATATATACAGTGGCATCAGAAGTTAGCAGTCTCCAGTACTGAGAAAGGAGCTGATATATACAGTAGCATCAGAAGTTAGCAGTCTCCTGTACTGAGAAAGGAACTGATAAACATCATTTTAGCATCAGAAGTTAGCAGTCTCCTGTACTGAGAAAGGAACTGATAAACATCATTTTAGCATCAGAAGTTAGCAGTCTCCTGTACTGAGAAAGGAGCTGATATATACAGTAGCATCCGAAGTTAGCAGTCTCCAGTACTGAGAAAGGAGCTGATATATACAGTAGCATCAGAAGTTAGCAGTCTCCAGTACTGAGAAAGGAGCTGATATATACAGTAGCATCAGAAGTTAGCAGTCTCCAGTACTGAGAAAGGAGCTGATATATACAGTAGCATCAGAAGTTAGCAGTCTCCTGTACTGAGAAAGGAGCTGATATATACAGTAGCATCAGAAGTTAGCAGTCTCCTGTACTGAGAAAGGAGCTGATATATACAGTAGCATCAGAAGTTAGCAGTCTCCAGTACTGAGAAAGGAGCTGATATATACAGTAGCATCAGAAGTTAGCAGTCTCCTGTACTGAGAAAGGAGATGATATATACAGTAGCATCAGAAGTTAGCAGTCTCCAGTACTGAGAAAGGAGCTGATATATACAGTAGCATCAGAAGTTAGCAGTCTCCTGTACTGAGAAAGGAGCTGATATATACAGTGGCATCAGAAGTTAGCAGTCTCCAGTACTGAGAAAGGAGCTGATATATACAGTAGCATCAGAAGTTAGCAGTCTCCTGTACTGAGAAAGGAACTGATAAACATCATTTTAGCATCAGAAGTTAGCAGTCTCCTGTACTGAGAAAGGAACTGATAAACATCATTTTAGCATCAGAAGTTAGCAGTCTCCTGTACTGAGAAAGGAGCTGATATATACAGTAGCATCCGAAGTTAGCAGTCTCCAGTACTGAGAAAGGAGCTGATATATACAGTAGCATCAGAAGTTAGCAGTCTCCAGTACTGAGAAAGGAGCTGATATATACAGTAGCATCAGAAGTTAGCAGTCTCCAGTACTGAGAAAGGAGCTGATATATACAGTAGCATCAGAAGTTAGCAGTCTCCTGTACTGAGAAAGGAGCTGATATATACAGTAGCATCAGAAGTTAGCAGTCTCCTGTACTGAGAAAGGAGCTGATATATACAGTAGCATCAGAAGTTAGCAGTCTCCAGTACTGAGAAAGGAGCTGATATATACAGTAGCATCAGAAGTTAGCAGTCTCCTGTACTGAGAAAGGAGATGATATATACAGTAGCATCAGAAGTTAGCAGTCTCCAGTACTGAGAAAGGAGCTGATATATACAGTAGCATCAGAAGTTAGCAGTCTCCTGTACTGAGAAAGGAGCTGATATATACAGTAGCATCAGAAGTTAGCAGTCTCCTGTACTGAGAAAGGAGCTGATATATACAGTAGCATCAGAAGTTAGCAGTCTCCAGTACTGAGAAAGGAGCTGATATATACAGTAGCATCAGAAGTTAGCAGTCTCCTGTTCTGAGAAAGGAGCTGATATATACAGTAGCATCAGAAGTTAGCAGTCTCCAGTACTGAGAAAGGAGCTGATATATACAGTAGCATCAGAAGTTAGCAGTCTCCTGTACTGAGAAAGGAGCTGATATATACAGTAGCATCAGAAGTTAGCAGTCTCCAGTACTAAGAAAGGAGCTGATATATACGGTAGCATCAGAAGTTAGCAGTCTCCAGTACTGAGAAAGGAGCTGATATATACAGTAGCATCAGAAGTTAGCAGTCTCCAGTACTGAGAAAGGAGCTGATATATACAGTAGCATCAGAAGTTAGCAGTCTACAGTACTGAGAAAGGAGCTGATATATACAGTAACATCAGAAGTTAGCAGTCTCCAGTACTGAGAAAGGAGCTGATATATACAGTAGCATCAGAAGTTAGCAGTCTCCTGTACTGAGAAAGGAGATGATATATACAGTAGCATCAGAAGTTAGCAGTCTACAGTACTGAGAAAGGAGCTGATATATACAGTAGCATCAGAAGTTAGCAGTCTCCCGTACTGAGAAAGGAGCTGATATATACAGTAGCATCAGAAGTTAGCAGTCTCCAGTACTGAGAAAGGAGCTGATATATACAGTAGCATCAGAAGTTAGCAGTCTCCTGTACTGAGAAAGGAGATGATATATACAGTAGCATCAGAAGTCAGCAGTCTCCAGTACTGAGAAAGGAGCTGATATATGCAGTAGCATCAGAAGTTAGCAGTCTCCAGTACTGAGAAAGGAGCTGATATATACAGTAGCATCAGAAGTTAGCAGTCTCCTGTACTGAGAAAGGAGCTGATATATACAGTAGCATCAGAAGTTAGCAGTCTCCAGTACTGAGAAAGGAGATGATAAATATAATTTTAGCATCAGAAGTTAGCAGTCTCCAGTACTGAGAAAGGAGATGATATATAGGCAGCTATTATTTTATAGTGCTACCAAGGGACGAAGCTAGCACAGTGAACCAGTACTCTGTACCCCGAGGCCCTGTACCCGTCTCACACTAAATGCAATAGCCACAGCCACAGCCACAGCCACAGCCACAGCCACAGCCACAGTCACAGTCACAGTCACAACCACAGTCACAGCAATAGCCACAACCACAGTCACAGCAACAGCCACAGTCACAGCCTCAGCCACAGCCACAGCCACAGCCACAGCCACAGCCACAGCCACAGCCACAGTCACAGCCACAGTCACAGCCACAGCCACAGTCACAGCAACAGCCACAGCCACAGCAACAGCAACAGTCACAACCACAGTCACAACCACAGTCACAGCAACAGCCACAGCCACAGCCAGAGTCACAGCCAGAGTCACAGTCACAACCACAGTCACAGCAATAGCCACAGCCACAGCCACAGCCACAGCCACAGTCACAGTCACAGTCACAGCCACAGCCACAGCCACAGCCACAGTCACAGTCACACCCACAGTCACAGTCACAGTCACAGCCACAGTCACAGTCACAGTCACAGCCACAGCCACAGTCACAGTCACAGCCACAGCCACAGCCACAGCCACAGTCACAGTCACAACCACAGTCACAGCCACAGTCACAGTCACAGCTACAGCCACAGCCACAGTCAGTCACAACACAGTCACAGCCACAGCCACAGCCACAGCCACAGCCACAGCCCCATCCACAGCCCCATCCAGTCACATCACAGTCCCATCACTTCACTCTGTCCTCTCTGTCCTTTCACTCCCTCTCCCTCTCTTTTCCCTTTCTCTCCTCTCTTCTCTCTTCCCTCTTCTCTCTCCTTCCTTCCTTCCTTCCTTCCTTCCTTCCTTCCTTCCTTCCTTCCTTCCTTCCTTCCTTCCCCCTCTCTCTCTCTCTCTCTCTTTCCTCTCCTTTTATCTCCTTTCCTCTCCTTTAATCCATCTCTTTCCACCCACAGTCCAATGTCCTGCTAACGAGGTCCTCTTCGACTCCACGGGGGTGATCCTGAGTCCTGGCTACCCAGACAGTTACCACAACCTCCAGACGTGTTCCTGGCTCATCAACGTAGAGAAGGGCTACAACGTCACCCTCCACTTCCAGCTCTTCCAGACAGAGAAGGAGTTTGACATCCTGGAGATATTTGACGGTGGGACATTTATCAAACGTTGCTTAGTATCGCAGTTTAAATCCTCTCTCTTCACATCTCTCATCGCCGGATAACTTGCAAAAAATGACCATAGATTTTATCTGTTATGTAAAGGCTTTGGATAATGAATCCCTCAGCCACTAATTATACGTCTCTTAACTCAGACCTTACTCCAAGCACCCTTCCAAGCAACCCCACCAAACACCCTTGTACTAATCCTAAATGCCAGATTACTTTACCTAAGTAAACTATCACTTTCAATCAGGGGGCGCAACTTTCACTGTGGATGGGGGGCCCCCATATTCAGAAATGTGTCCCTCCAAGTTTTATCATTGAAACAAAACAAGGCAACAGGTTGCTTTAGGACCATGCGGACGCTTCTGATAGGTTGCTTTAGGACCATGCGGACGCTTCTGATAGGTTGCTTTAGGACCATGCGGACGCTTCTGATAGGTTGCTTTAGGACCATGCGGACGCTTCTGATAGGTTGCTTTAGGACCATGCGGACGCTTCTGATAGGTTGCTTTAGGACCATGCGGACGCTTCTGATAGGTTGCTTTAGGACCATGCGGACGCTTCTGATAGGTTGCTTTAGGACCATGCGGACGCTTCTGATAGGTTGCTTTAGGACCATGCGGACGCTTCTGATAGGTTGCTTTAGGACCATGCGGACGCTTCTGATAGGTTGCTTTAGGACCATGCGGACGCTTCTGATAGGTTGCTTTAGGACCATACGGACGCTTCTGATAGGTTGCTTTAGGGACCATGCGGACGCTTCTGATAGGTTGCTTTAGGGACCATGCGGACACTTCTGATAGGTTGCTTTAGGACCATGCGGACGCTTCTGATAGGTTGCTTTAGGACCATACGGACGCTTCTGATAGGTTGCTTTAGGACAATGCGGACGCTTCTGATAGGTTGCTTTAGGACCATGCGGACGCTTCTGATAGGTTGCTTTAGGACCATGCGGACGCTTCTGATAGGTTGCTTTAGGACCATGCGGACGCTTCTGATAGGTTGCTTTAGGACCATACGGACGCTTCTGATAGGTTGCTTTAGGACCATACGGACTCTTCTGATAGGTTGCTTTAGGACCATGCGGACGCTTCTGATAGGTTGCTTTAGGACCATGCGGACGCTTCTGATAGGTTGCTTTAGGACCATGCGGACGCTTCTGATAGGTTGCTTTAGGACCATGCGGACGCTTCTGATAGGTTGCTTTAGGACCATGCGGACGCTTCTGATAGGTTGCTTTAGGACCATGCGGACGCTTCTGATAGGTTGCTTTAGGACCATGCGGACGCTTCTGATAGGTTGCTTTAGGACCGCGGACGCTTCTGATAGGTTGCTTTAGGGACCATGCGGACGCTTCTGATAGGTTGCTTTGGGACCATACGAACGCTTCTGATAGGTTGCTTTAGGACCATACGGACTCTTCTGATAGGTTGCTTTAGGACCATACGGACTCTTCTGATAGGTTGCTTTAGGACCATGCGGACGCTTCTGATAGGTTGCTTTAGGACCATGCGGACGCTTCTGATAGGTTGCTTTAGGACCATGCGGACGCTTCTGATAGGTTGCTTTAGGACCATGCGGACGCTTCTGATAGGTTGCTTTAGGACCATGCGGACGCTTCTGATAGGTTGCTTTAGGACCATGCGGACGCTTCTGATAGGTTGCTTTAGGGACCATGCGGACGCTGTTGATAGGTTGCTTTAGGACCATGCGGACGCTTCTGATAGGTTGCTTTAGGACCATGCGGACTCTTCTGATAGGTTGCTTTAGTACCATGCGGACGCTTCTGATAGGTTGCTTTAGTACCATGCGGACTCTTCTGATAGGTTGCTTTAGGACCATGCGGACTCTTCTGATAGGTTGCTTTAGGACCATGCGGACTCTTCTTATAGGTTGCTTTAGGACCATGCGGACTCTTCTGATAGGTTGCTTTAGGACCATGCGGACTCTTCTGATAGGTTGCTTTAGGACCATGCGGACTCTTCTTATAGGTTGCTTTAGGACCATGCGGACGCTTCTGATAGGTTGCTTTAGTACCATGCGGACGCTTCTGATAGGTTGTTTGGAGTGTTTATCCCACAAAAAATTAAATAACTGTATAATTATTATCATTATTTGTTATGTCCCCCCCCCACCACTATGTCCCCCCCACTTCTAAAACCAAAGTTGCACCTCTGTTTACAACCAACGTTCCCTCTAATTGTTTGGGGCACTGAGCCACTTTTAGGTCTTGTGAGTCGTAACTTGAAAGTTGTGAGAATGTTGTGCAACAATTTCACATGGAAATAGTTTTTGCTATCTATAATATAGTCTACAGTAGCCTACGTGTGGTGTTCAACGCAGGCCTACGCTGCACCAGACTTTTAAAACGTTTTTACATTATGAAGGACTTGACATTCATTCAGGATTTTATGTATTGGTCTGTAAGACCATGGGCCAAATTTGTGAATGTAAATAGCATTCGTATAGTGTTATATGATGCAAGTAACCACTTTAAAAATAACAAGTTATTATTATTAACATACAGGGAATTAGACACTGTAGGCCACCCCTCTGACTATTGGGTTTATTTGCATATTCAAGCCTGTCTCAAAATACAATACTGTCCCTTTAATGTTTTACCTGACTGGCTTTTCAAAGACAGCTTGTGATGTAGCCTACACGTTTTGTGCTCTTGTAGGACAGCAGTAACTCCCCATTGTTGACCTATTCTTCTCGATAACTGGGCTAACAACTCGCTAAATAACAAAGAATATCTACATACGGGCCACACGCGGCTCTGCGCTCTGATCTGAAAAGCGCAGACACTCGCGGGTGATTGAAAGACCTCTCGCCAAATATAATTCTAGTCCGTTGCTCTCTGGCTCTGCCTACAACTAAATCACAGACTCAATCTTGCACAGTTAGATTTACTTTGGTTTGTTGCGTTGAAAATGGGCTGATATAATGCTGATTCAATCAAAGAAAAAAAAACGTTGATCTACAGTATATTAGTGCAAACTAATTGGGCGAACTCAGTGAAGTTGGATGTCTGCGCAGCCTGGCTTTGCTTCTGCGCATCAGTCCTGCCGGAGGCGCACCGCCGAGCAAGCGTGAAGTTTAGAGGGAATATTATTTACGTAGATTGTAAAATTGAGTCAACCCTACTTTATTGAGGTCTGAGTCAAAGCAATCTGGCTATTTACATCTGGCTATTTACTATTGTAATTGACTACTTTAAAGATGAATAAACCCAGCCACTGCAAGGTCGAACGAATCCAACGAATCATGCTTTGAATTCCAATAGAGGAGCTAGCCAGTCAACAAGTGTGGTTACACAGTACATGTTATACAGTACATGTTATACAGTACATGTTATATAGTACATGTTATACAGTATATGTTATACAGTACATGTTATACAGTACATGTTATACAGTACATGTTAAACAGTACATGTTATACAGTACATGTTATACAGTACATGTTATATAGTACATGTTATACAGTACATGTTAAACAGTACATGTAATACAGTACATGTTAAACAGTACATGTTAAACAGTACATGTTATACAGTACATGTTATATAGTACATGTTATACAGTACATGTTAAACAGTACATGTTAAACAGTACATGTAATACAGTACATGTTAAACAGTACATGTTATACAGTACATGGTATACTGTATATGTTACACAGTACATGTTAAACAGTACATGTTAAACAGTACATGTTAAACAGTACATGTTAAACAGTACATGGTATACTGTATATGTTACACAGTATATGTTATACACTATATGTTATACAGTACATGTAATACAGTACATGTTAAACAGTACATGTAATACAGTACATGGTATACTGTATATGTTATACAGTACATGTTATACAGTACATGTTATACAGTACATGTTAAACAGTACATGTTAAACAGTACATGTTAAACAGTACATGTTATACAGTACATGGTATACTGTATATGTTACACAGTATATGTTATACACTATATGTTATACAGTACAGGTTATATAGTACATGTTATACAGTATATGGTATACAGTATATGTTATACACTACATGTTATATGTTACACAGTACATGTTATACACTATATATTATACAGTATATGTTATATGTGATACAGTACACACTTGGAGGGAATGTTCCACCTATTAACTATCCAACCTCTAATGATGTCACACCGTGTGCTTTTCTGTATTTGTGGAGACAGAAAATTAACCTGAAACACCATTATTTTATACACTCAATTCTCTTCCCTCTGCATTTGTCTGTGTTTCTGTCCTAACAGGTCCTAACATCTCTCTGTCCTAACATCTCTCTGTGTCTCTGTCCTAACAGGTCCTAACATCTCTGTGTCTCTGTCCTAACAGGTCCTAACATGTCTCTGTGTCTCTGTCCTAACAGGTCCTAATATCTACAGCCAGAGCCTGGCGTCCCTCAGCGGTGACATCACCACGCCCTTTAACCTCACGACCTCTGGTCATCAGTTGCTTCTGCGCTGGTCGTCCGACCACGGCACCAACAGGAAGGGCTTCCGCGTCAGATATGTGGGTGAGTATCAAAGTATGTATCCTGTTAATAATGACTTTCCTTCAACCAGCATGTCTTCATCCACCCCTCTCTATAAAACACCACTCAATAGGAGTCATTAACATCATGGTACAGGGCCCCACCAGAACACCCCTCTCTATACAACACAACCAATAGGAGTCATTAACATCATGGTACAGGGCCCCACCAGAACACCCCTCTCTATACAACACCACCCAATAGGAGTCATTAACATCATGGTACAGGGCCCCACCAGAACACCCCTCTCTATACAACACCACCCAATAGGAGTCATTAACATCATGGTACAGGGCCCCACCAGAACACCCCTCTCTATACAACACCACCCAATAGGAGTCATTAACATCATGGTACAGGGCCCCACCAGAACACCCCTCTCTATACAACACCACCCAATAGGAGTCATTAACATCATGGTACAGGGCCCCACCAGAACACCCCTCTCTATACAACACCACCCAATAGGAGTCATTAACATCATGGTACAGGGCCCCACCAGAACACCCCTCTCTATACAACACCACCCAATAGGAGTCATTAACATCATGGTACAGAGGGGCTGTTGTAACCAATTTAAACACCACATCAGGGTTAGCTGAGACCGAGAATGAAGTGGGGCCTGTTACTTCTCTTCTCTTGCACACTGAGGCTTCGTCCCAAATGGCACCCTATTCCCTATGCATAGTGCACTGCTGGTCAAAAGTAGTGTACTACACAGGGACTAGGGTATCATTGTGGGACGTAGCCTGAGATTTGCTCTCGTTGTAGACAGATGGAGTTTGTTGAGCCGCATTTAAATTCCTTTCTGCAGGTTGTAGCCTCTGATTGGCTGCTATGTGTTTACATGGAATGTGTTTGGTGTTCTTGATCGAGTGTGAAACGACGGGGAAAAACAGCCGGTGGTATCAGGATGCACAATATTTTGTTGTTGTGCGAAAGCAAATTGAATATGTGTGCCTATGGGCCATTGGTGATTTGCGTAAACTTTTAAAAAAACATTTTATCTTGTGGTTCATGTTTTAAAGTGACTGCTCAGCTCAGTGGGTAGAGTGTTGACATCCACCATGTTGTAGAGACGTGACTCTCCTTCTCAGTCTACAGCAGTAACATCCACCATGTTGAAGAGACG
Source organism: Salvelinus namaycush (assembly GCF_016432855.1). Classification (NCBI taxonomy): domain Eukaryota; kingdom Metazoa; phylum Chordata; class Actinopteri; order Salmoniformes; family Salmonidae; genus Salvelinus; species Salvelinus namaycush. The sequence goes on along the minus strand of NW_024061212.1, from coordinate 117,087 downwards.
TGACTCTCCTTCTCAGTCTACAGCAGTAACATCCACCATGTTGTAGAGACGTGACTCTCCTTCTCAGTCTACAGCAGTAACATCCACCATGTTGTAGAGACGTGACTCTCCTTCTCAGTCTACAGCAGTAACATCCACCATGTTGTAGAGATGTGACTCTCCTTCTCAGTCTACAGCAGTAACATCCACCATGTTGAAGAGATGTGACTCTCCTTCTCAGTCTACAGCAGTAACATCCACCATGTTGTAGAGACGTGACTCTCCTTCTCAGTCTACAGCAGTAACATCCACCATGTTGAAGAGATGTGACTCTCCTTCTCAGTCTACAGCAGTAACATCCACCATGTTGTAGAGACGTGACTCTCCTTCTCAGTCTACAGCAGTAACATCCACCATGTTGTAGAGATGTGACTCTCCTTCTCAGTCTACAGCAGTAACATCCACCATGTTGTAGAGACGTGACTCTCCTTCTCAGTCTACAGCAGTAACATCCACCATGTTGTAGAGACGTGACTCTCCTTCTCAGTCTACAGCAGTAACATCCACCATGTTGTAGAGACGTGACTCTCCTTCTCAGTCTACAGCAGTAACATCCACCATGTTGTAGAGATGTGACTCTCCTTCTCAGTCTACAGCAGTAACATCCACCATGTTGTAGAGTCGTGACTCTCCTTCTCAGTCTATAGCAGTAACATCCACCATGTTGTAGAGTCGTGACTCTCCTTCTCAGTCTACAGCAGTAACGTCCACCATGTTGTAGAGACGTGACTCTCCTTCTCAGTCTACAGCAGTAACATCCACCATGTTGTAGAGACGTGACTCTCCTTCTCAGTCTACAGCAGTAACATCCACCATGTTGTAGAGACGTGACTCTCCTTCTCAGTCTACAGCAGTAACATCCACCATGTTGTAGAGACGTGACTCTCCTTCTCAGTCTACAGCAGTAACATCCACCATGTTGTAGAGACGTGACTCTCCTTCTCAGTCTACAGCAGTAACATCCACCATGTTGAAGAGACGTGACTCTCCTTCTCAGTCTACAGCAGTAACATCCACCATGTTGTAGAGACGTGACTCTCCTTCTCAGTCTACAGCAGTAACATCCACCATGTTGTAGAGACGTGACTCTCCTTCTCAGTCTACAGCAGTAACATCCACCATGTTGAAGAGACGTGACTCTCCTTCTCAGTCTACAGCAGTAACATCCACCATGTTGAAGAGACGTGACTCTCCTTCTCAGTCTACAGCAGTAACATCCTTCTCAGTCTACAGCAGTAACATCCACCATGTTGTAGAGACGTGACTCTCCTTCTCAGTCTACAGCAGTAACATCCACCATGTTGAAGATGTGACTCTCCTTCTCAGTCTACAGCAGTAACATCCACCATGTTGAAGAGACGTGACTCTCCTTCTCAGTCTACAGCAGTAACATCCACCATGTTGAAGAGACGTGACTCTCCTTCTCAGTCTACAGCAGTAACATCCACCATGTTGAAGAGACGTGACTCTCCTTCTCAGTCTACAGCAGTAACATCCACCATGTTGTAGAGACGTGACTCTCCTTCTCAGTCTACAGCAGTAACATCCACCATGTTGTAGAGATGTGACTCTCCTTCTCAGTCTACAGCAGTAACATCCACCATGTTGTAGAGACGTGACTCTCCTTCTCAGTCTACAGCAGTAACATCCACCATGTTGTAGAGACGTGACTCTCCTTCTCAGTCTACAGCAGTAACATCCACCATGTTGAAGAGATGTGACTCTCCTTCTCAGTCTACAGCAGTAACATCCACCATGTTGTAGAGACGTGACTCTCCTTCTCAGTCTACAGCAGTAACATCCACCATGTTGAAGAGACGTGACTCTCCTTCTCAGTCTACAGCAGTAACGTCCACCATGTTGAAGAGACGTGACTCTCCTTCTCAGTCTACAGCAGTAACATCCACCATGTTGAAGAGACGTGACTCTCCTTCTCAGTCTACAGCAGTAACATCCACCATGTTGTAGAGACGTGACTCTCCTTCTCAGTCTACAGCAGTAACATCCACCATGTTGTAGAGACGTGACTCTCCTTCTCAGTCTACAGCAGTAACGTCCACCATGTTGAAGAGATGTGACTCTCCTTCTCAGTCTACAGCAGTAACATCCACCATGTTGTAGAGACGTGACTCTCCTTCTCAGTCTACAGCAGTAACATCCACCATGTTGAAGAGACGTGACTCTCCTTCTCAGTCTACAGCAGTAACATCCACCATGTTGTAGAGACGTGACTCTCCTTCTCAGTCTACAGCAGTAACATCCACCATGTTGAAGAGATGTGACTCTCCTTCTCAGTCTACAGCAGTAACATCCACCATGTTGAAGAGACGTGACTCTCCTTCTCAGTCTACAGCAGTAACATCCACCATGTTGTAGAGACGTGACTCTCCTTCTCAGTCTACAGCAGTAACATCCTTCTCAGTCTACAGCAGTAACATCCACCATGTTGTAGAGACGTGACTCTCCTTCTCAGTCTACAGCAGTAACATCCACCATGTTGTAGAGACGTGACTCTCCTTCTCAGTCTACAGCAGTAACATCCACCATGTTATAGAGACGTGACTCTCCTTCTCAGTCTACAGCAGTAACATCCACCATGTTGAAGAGACGTGACTCTCCTTCTCAGTCTACAGCAGTAACATCCACCATGTTGAAGAGATGTGACTCTCCTTCTCAGTCTACAGCAGTAACGTCCACCATGTTGTAGAGACGTGACTCTCCTTCTCAGTCTACAGCAGTAACATCCACCATGTTGAAGAGACGTGACTCTCCTTCTCAGTCTACAGCAGTAACATCCACCATGTTGTAGAGACGTGACTCTCCTTCTCAGTCTACAGCAGTAACATCCACCATGTTGAAGAGACGTGACTCTCCTTCTCAGTCTACAGCAGTAACATCCACCATGTTGTAGAGTCGTGACTCTCCTTCTCAGTCTACAGCAGTAACATCCACCATGTTGTAGAGACGTGACTCTCCTTCTCAGTCTACAGCAGTAACATCCACCATGTTGAAGAGACGTGACTCTCCTTCTCAGTCTACAGCAGTAACATCCACCATGTTGTAGAGATGTGACTCTCCTTCTCAGTCTACAGCAGTAACATCCACCATGTTGAAGAGACGTGACTCTCCTTCTCAGTCTACAGCAGTAACATCCACCATGTTGTAGAGATGTGACTCTCCTTCTCAGTCTACAGCAGTAACATCCACCATGTTGTAGAGACGTGACTCTCCTTCTCAGTCTACAGCAGTAACATCCACCATGTTGAAGAGACGTGACTCTCCTTCTCAGTCTACAGTAGTAACATCCACCATGTTGTAGAGATGTGACTCTCCTTCTCAGTCTACAGCAGTAACATCCACCATGTTGAAGAGACGTGACTCTCCTTCTCAGTCTACAGCAGTAACATCCACCATGTTGTAGAGATGTGACTCTCCTTCTCAGTCTACAGCAGTAACATCCACCATGTTGTAGAGATGTGACTCTCCTTCTCAGTCTACAGCAGTAACATCCACCATGTTGTAGAGATGTGACTCTCCTTCTCAGTCTACAGCAGTAACATCCACCATGTTGTAGAGACGTGACTCTCCTTCTCAGTCTACAGCAGTAACATCCACCATGTTGAAGAGTCGTGACTCTCCTTCTCAGTCTACAGCAGTAACATCCTTCTCAGTCTACAGCAGTAACATCCACCATGTTGTAGAGACGTGACTCTCCTTCTCAGTCTACAGCAGTAACATCCACCATGTTGTAGAGACGTGACTCTCCTTCTCAGTCTACAGCAGTAACATCCACCATGTTGTAGAGACGTGACTCTCCTTCTCAGTCTGCAGCAGTAACATCCACCATGTTGAAGAGTCGTGACTCTCCTTCTCAGTCTACAGCAGTAACATCCTTCTCAGTCTACAGCAGTAACATCCACCATGTTGTAGAGACGTGACTCTCCTTCTCAGTCTACAGCAGTAACATCCACCATGTTGAAGAGACGTGACTCTCCTTCTCAGTCTACAGCAGTAACATCCACCATGTTGTAGAGATGTGACTCTCCTTCTCAGTCTGCAGCAGTAACATCCACCATGTTGTAGAGACGTGACTCTCCTTCTCAGTCTACAGCAGTAACATCCACCATGTTGAAGAGACGTGACTCTCCTTCTCAGTCTACAGCAGTAACATCCACCATGTTGTAGAGACGTGACTCTCCTTCTCAGTCTACAGCAGTAACATCCACCATGTTGTAGAGACGTGACTCTCCTTCTCAGTCTACAGCAGTAACATCCACCATGTTGAAGAGATGTGACTCTCCTTCTCAGTCTACAGCAGTAACATCCACCATGTTGTAGAGACGTGACTCTCCTTCTCAGTCTACAGCAGTAACATCCACCATGTTGAAGAGATGTGACTCTCCTTCTCAGTCTACAGCAGTAACATCCACCATGTTGAAGAGACGTGACTCTCCTTCTCAGTCTACAGCAGTAACATCCACCATGTTGAAGAGACGTGACTCTCCTTCTCAGTCTACAGCAGTAACATCCACCATGTTGTAGAGACGTGACTCTCCTTCTCAGTCTACAGCAGTAACATCCACCATGTTGAAGAGATGTGACTCTCCTTCTCAGTCTACAGCAGTAACATCCACCATGTTGTAGAGACGTGACTCTCCTTCTCAGTCTGCAGCAGTAACATCCACCATGTTGTAGAGACGTGACTCTCCTTCTCAGTCTACAGCAGTAACATCCACCATGTTGTAGAGACGTGACTCTCCTTCTCAGTCTACAGCAGTAACATCCACCATGTTGTAGAGACGTGACTCTCCTTCTCAGTCTACAGCAGTAACATCCACCATGTTGAAGAGACGTGACTCTCCTTCTCAGTCTACAGCAGTAACATCCACCATGTTGAAGAGACGTGACTCTCCTTCTCAGTCTACAGCAGTAACATCCACCATGTTGTAGAGACGTGACTCTCCTTCTCAGTCTGCAGCAGTAACATCCACCATGTTGTAGAGACGTGACTCTCCTTCTCAGTCTACAGCAGTAACATCCACCATGTTGTAGAGACGTGACTCTCCTTCTCAGTCTACAGCAGTAACATCCACCATGTTGTAGAGACGTGACTCTCCTTCTCAGTCTACAGCAGTAACATCCACCATGTTGTAGAGACGTGACTCTCCTTCTCAGTCTACAGCAGTAACATCCACCATGTTGTAGAGTCGTGACTCTCCTTCTCAGTCTACAGCAGTAACATCCACCATGTTGAAGAGACGTGACTCTCCTTCTCAGTCTGCAGCAGTAACATCCACCATGTTGTAGAGATGTGACTCTCCTTCTCAGTCTACAGCAGTAACATCCACCATGTTGTAGAGATGTGACTCTCCTTCTCAGTCTACAGCAGTAACATCCACCATGTTGTAGAGACGTGACTCTCCTTCTCAGTCTACAGCAGTAACATCCACCATGTTGAAGATGTGACTCTCCTTCTCAGTCTACAGCAGTAACATCCATCTCAGTCTACAGCAGTAACATCCACCATGTTGAAGATGTGACTCTCCTTCTCAGTCTACAGCAGTAACATCCTTCTCAGTCTACAGCAGTAACATCCACCATGTTGAAGATATGTGACTCTCCTTCTCAGTCTACAGCAGTAACATCCACCATGTTGTAGAGACGTGACTCTCCTTCTCAGTCTACAGCAGTAACATCCACCATGTTGAAGAGACGTGACTCTCCTTCTCAGTCTACAGCAGTAACATCCACCATGTTGTAGAGATGTGACTCTCCTTCTCAGTCTACAGCAGTAACATCCACCATGTTGTAGAGATGTGACTCTCCTTCTCAGTCTACAGCAGTAACATCCACCATGTTGTAGAGATGTGACTCTCCTTCTCAGTCTACAGCAGTAACATCCACCATGTTGTAGAGACGTGACTCTCCTTCTCAGTCTACAGCAGTAACATCCACCATGTTGTAGAGACGTGACTCTCCTTCTCAGTCTACAGCAGTAACATCCACCATGTTGTAGAGACGTGACTCTCCTTCTCAGTCTACAGCAGTAACATCCACCATGTTGAAGAGTCGTGACTCTCCTTCTCAGTCTACAGCAGTAACGTCCACCATGTTGTAGAGATGTGACTCTCCTTCTCAGTCTACAGCAGTAACATCCACCATGTTGAAGAGACGTGACTCTCCTTCTCAGTCTACAGCAGTAACATCCACCATGTTGAAGAGACGTGACTCTCCTTCTCAGTCTACAGCAGTAACATCCACCATGTTGAAGAGACGTGACTCTCCTTCTCAGTCTACAGCAGTAACATCCACCATGTTGAAGAGACGTGACTCTCCTTCTCAGTCTACAGCAGTAACATCCACCATGTTGTAGAGACGTGACTCTCCTTCTCAGTCTACAGCAGTAACATCCACCATGTTGTAGAGACGTGACTCTCCTTCTCAGTCTACAGCAGTAACATCCACCATGTTGAAGAGACGTGACTCTCCTTCTCAGTCTACAGCAGTAACATCCACCATGTTGTAGAGACGTGACTCTCCTTCTCAGTCTACAGCAGTAACATCCACCATGTTGTAGAGACGTGACTCTCCTTCTCAGTCTACAGCAGTAACATCCACCATGTTGAAGAGACGTGACTCTCCTTCTCAGTCTACAGCAGTAACATCCACCATGTTGTAGAGATGTGACTCTCCTTCTCAGTCTACAGCAGTAACATCCACCATGTTGTAGAGACGTGACTCTCCTTCTCAGTCTACAGCAGTAACATCCACCATGTTGAAGAGACGTGACTCTCCTTCTCAGTCTACAGCAGTAACATCCACCATGTTGAAGAGACGTGACTCTCCTTCTCAGTCTACAGCAGTAACATCCACCATGTTGAAGAGACGTGACTCTCCTTCTCAGTCTACAGCAGTAACATCCACCATGTTGAAGAGACGTGACTCTCCTTCTCAGTCTACAGCAGTAACATCCACCATGTTGTAGAGATGTGACTCTCCTTCTCAGTCTACAGCAGTAACATCCACCATGTTGAAGAGACGTGACTCT